>NC_136905.1:79314191-79489191 GCF_949606895.1 Notothenia rossii | reverse complement strand
TACTTCTCGTCCACACGGCAGCGTGCGTTGCTTCAACGGAGACGCTTCCCATTCACTTTGAATGGGGTGACGTCCCGCTTCGCCGAACTGCATTGTGGTTCCGTCACGATGCTTTGCCTCCGTTACTCGCTTCGAAAGTTGAGAAAAGTTCAACTTTTCAAGCGTCGACGGAAGCGTCAGCCAATCAAATCATATGCCAGTACAAGCTCTAGCCAATCAAACTGCGTGCTTGAGTGTCCGGGGCGGGAGATGAATGTGATTGGTTGTTGGTCGCGCTCCAGACACGCCCGGCCACCGGCAAGCTTCAACGCATTCACACGTTACATCGTTACTTTAGATGTGTTTCAGTCTGAATTGACGCTGTTTGGCATCACAACGCTGTTATGAAGGTTTCTCTGGTATAAAATGGGTGATGTTAGCATAGCAACCGAAGCTAAACTGACTATCTTGACTACTTGTTGCTATCCTATTGTGGCATAAACCTTTTTCTACAGGCACATTTTACCGGCGTTTTTTTTATTATGATTCTACTTGTGATAGTCGGACACGACAACCTGTGCAGCCCATGTATTGATTTAATCCGATAGCTGCTATAATACAAAACAAAATGTCTGCCTGCTCTCCACAATGATCAATGACAGCGAACGGATGGTCAAAGTAAGGTACAAATAAACAGAATCACACGAAGCCTGGTTAGTGTTGCCTGACTTTATAAAGTGTGGGTTTTTTTTATAAGTGTGTGGTTGCCTTCTAGTCATTTTGCTCAGCGCTACTGCTTGTTACAACTTGTATTTGCCGTACTCGCCATAGACTGTTAGCTAAGGTTAATCTCGCCCTCCTCCGACGTAAGCGTGACGTATGCGGTTCTCGCTTCTAAACCGAAAATGTTTTGGTGCTTGGTAAGAACCGGTTTTCGGGGAAAAGAGCCGGCTCCGCTGCGGTGTGAACAGGAAAAACCAGTGCTTATCAGGCTCAAGCTCCGAACCGGCCCTGGAACCGCGTTGGTGTGAAAGGGGCATATTGGGAGATTCAGGGGATAAGGTGTGTGTGTGTGTGGGGGGGGGGGGGTTACCGTGGTTGGTGACAATCGAGTCCTTCTGCTTTGAATGGAAACACGTTTTTTCCCTCCTGTCTGCAGGTTAGCCTGTGTGTGCTCCTGCTGCGTTACCAACCTGAGTCGGACATCCATGGCTTTGTGAACTTCCTGTCTGAGGAGCAGAACAACAAGAAAAAGGAAGGCGTGCTGGCTGAGTGCGAGAAAGAAGCCTGTTCACCAACCAGCGAAGCCGATGAGTTCGGAGGCGCGGCCACGAACACCTGCGGAGCCAAAAACCTGCCGTCGCTGGGGGACAACGAGATGCTGATAGGCAAACCAGATAAAAACGCCTACACCGCCAGCCACCCAAACTACGGCACGGTGGATATGACCACTGGCATCGAAGCAGAAGAGGAAGAGGGCGTGTTGTCCCGGCGGTTGAAGAAGCTCATTGGACCCCGCTACTACACCTTGAGGATCCGATTGGGCCTCCCGGGAAAGATGGACAGGCCCACTCCAGCCACGGGGAGAATTGTCACTATGTGTGTGCTGCTCCTCTTCATTTCCATCTTCGCTTTCTGCTCCTTCATCATCTTTGGTGAGAACACAAGAACACATTCAGACAGGAGTTCACTATATAATGTTTAAATGAATTTGAACAAATTGTTTTGGTTTTTTTTCCTTCCAGGATCGAGCAGTATCGGGGAGGGTCGCTGGTGGGCTCTGCTGCTGTTAATCTTCTTCATCACCTTCCTTGTCCTGCTCGTCATCATCATCCTCCAGCAGCCAGAGAACCCAAAGCGTCTGCCCTACATGGCGCCCTGTGTGCCCTTTGTACCTGTTTCAGCCATGCTGGTCAACATCTACCTCATGCTCAAACTGTCTGCCATCACCTGGATACGATTCTCTATCTGGTGCCTCGTGGGTAAGCCCCCACCTCGCTGAATAACAGTTTGTCTTACATTTAGATTTGTGTCTTTTATTGCCAGATTTAAAGACAGGATCTGCGTGTAAATGTCATCCTAGATAGATGGAAACTCCCAATGTTATGATCGTAAACCATGGAGCGATACATTTCATTACTGTGTCGAGTGTTTGTTTATCGATGGAAAAACAATGAAGTCTCATTTCACTTTTATTTCCTGCCTCCGTTGTATCTGTCTGTACATCTGTATTTATCTGTGTGAGTGCATGCAAGTGTTTTGGTTGGTGTGTAAATGTTCCCAGCATGCAGTTCAACTTACCATTGTGTCGCTTCTTTGTAGTTTTGAGAATATATGCAGTTTTTGTGCAAACAGAATAACTGCTGTATTCTTCCAACTCACTGAATTGTTTTTACCACTCGATAGAGCATTTACTCGTTCTCTGTGCTTTTACATTTGTGTATGACCTCCTACAATATTGCTCAAATCTCAGATTGTGTATGTATTTGTGAATATATTTTGATATGTGCGTCCCTTCAGGTGTTCTAATCTACTTTGGCTACGGCATGTGGAACAGCAAGCTGGAGAAAACGGCCCGAGAGAACGAGGTGCACGCCTCCACCTACCAGCGCTACGACCACGGTGTGGACGAAGGCTTCTGCGGCTTCGACGATGATTTCCTCCCGCCTACCACTGACGCCTGGGGTGCGCAGGCGGGAGGTTCGGGACTCACCCCGCCCCCTGTGGCCAAGCCCGAAATTGACGGGTCGCCAGCGAAAGATGGAGGCAGGACCGTTGCCAAACAAAACCTCGCAGAGGAGGATCCGATGGATTTCTGAAGGGACTGACTCTGTGTTACCCTGAATGTACTGCCTTGTCTGCTGCCTGGGGAAAGGGAGGGGGAACAGTAGTGTGAACGCATGAATGATTGTGTGTGTGTGTGTGTGTGTGTGTGTGTGTGTGTGCATGCCTGCATGTGTTTGTATTTGTTTGTGTGGCTAACCCTTGGGCTAGATAGTTTCGACTTATTATTCAGTTTACTCAACCACGCTCCGCAGCTCACACAGCAAATGAGGACTTCAAGGTCAAATGTCTTGCCACACTCACTTGTTATTCACTGGAGTCCACCGCCTGCCCAAAGTACAGACAGATAGGAAAGTGTCTACGTTACTGAATACCTAGAAATGTACGGGATATAGGAGAGGAGAAGTTGGTGAGGGAGGGACAGATGAATCAGCACCTCTCTTCCTGTTTCAACGGAGACAGACAGGAAAGCTAGATGACAGAATGCCAAACCCAAACTACTTCCTATGAACAGGTCTGACTGTCTCTGCATGTTTCACAGGAAAACAGCTTCACATGCTCTCAAAAACACCAACAAATCATAAACGCTTGTCACCGTCCTCAATCATTTCTCCTGACCCCTGATATCTAGCCCAAGGGATAAGAACTGGACTGGGAAGAGGGTGTTGGTGTTTTCTGTCACAAATAGTACTTGGACTTTGCTTGCAATAGTGCCTTCATCTTCTGTATGTGTATGTGAGTTTCTTATTCTGTCTGTTTTCTACTTTAATTTTGCCTGTGTATGTGTGAGGGTGTATGTGCAATCTAATTCAACCTTTTACATTGATGCTCATGACTGTGTGTGTGTTTGTAGATATTAAGTGAGGTTATTTTACCGTGTATGTGTAGGTATTTGTTTCGTTAAGTTTTTACCAATTTTTACCCCAGCATGAAGCTCAAATCAACCCGCCTGCCCGCCACACATCAGCTCATGGTGCAATATAACACAAACACACAGCTCATTGGTGTAACCTAGAAGAGGAGAGAGAAGAGGGAACACAGGTGGAATCCTAATTGACAACCTACATTGTTTATTGTGATTAACGTCATATGTGCGTCTCTCCACTGATGCAGTTCTTGCTTTTTCCTGGGGCTGGAAAGGAATTAATTTTCAGTTCATTCAATTCAGGAAATGGGTTTTATACGGAGCGTGCAGCTTTTCTCCTAGAGATGAGAAAAATATAGAGACTGTAGAAAAATGGTTATTATTGAGAAAAAGAAATGATTGAGAAATGGGGGGATTTTTGATGAAAAGAGGGCCGTTTGAAATGTTTTGTAAGAGCAGGTGAGGGTCACTTTTTTTCTCTTCTCCCAGATTGTTCGTAAATTATGAATGAATTAAATTGTACTTTACAATTACCTTTTAATTGAATATTGGGGGACATTACGTCAGATTTAGTCTCTAAATCAGTGATTGCATTGTAAATACTTAGAGAAAAATGTGACACTTACTGAACTGAAATATAATCCCTCCTCTTCCATCCCTCTCCCTTTCTGATCCCCTCTTTTGCTATTAAATATCATACATGTGTGTATTCTCTTCTTCCACCACCCCTCTGCTCTCCCAGCCCAACTCTTCCTCTTCCTCTTCATCTGTTTGCCACCTCACCGCTCTTGATATCCATCCGGCCATGTCACCAGGGAGTTTCCACTTAGTCACAAGTGATGGAGCCGGGATTGCTTTTCAGTCAGGATGTGGATGCCAATCTGTTCATGGCCTGATGATACCTTGACTCCTGTTTCACCTCAGGGTGTCTGCTATCTCCCTTCTGATTTGTCACTGGAGAATTTACTCCTCTCCAACCCCCTGGTCTGAACTAGTCTTAAGTGAACCTCCCTGTTGACCGTCCCTGTTCATGTAGCTAGTGTTGAAGCCCCACTCCTTTCGTGTTACCTACACTTTTGCTGCACCCCGAAGAGATTTTGTGAAAATCAATCAAATCAAAAATGTTCCTGTAGAGCTCAGTGTGTAGGACATTTAAGCTTTAGCTGCCAGGGTTGGGGGTTTGATTCCATACTAAGAATGTAAGCACTCATGGCACTGTAAGGGATTTTGACACACACCAAATAGCATACAGTTATGTTATTATGCTGAGGGCCGGGGCACTCCTACAAAAGCTGCTGTATGGCCAAATTGTCCTTCTTGTACCGTTTCTTCTTGCCCCCTGTTGCTGCATATATCCCTTCCTGGGAAGCCTTATTTGTCTAATGCACTAAATCTAAGGATGCCACGCTAAACCCCACCCTACCTCTGCTACTCCCGCATCTATCCACACTCAGAAAAAGCTGTTTCTTTCTTGTATTGAAAGCCCTTTGGTGTCGTCCTTTGAAATGATTATAATACCCGTACCCAAAAAACTGCCCATTGTTCCGAGGAATTACACTTTTATTGGATGATTCTGCAGCTTTCTAATAAAGGAAGTCGTGAGTGTTTCCGTTACGTAGTGGATGATGAGGTTTGCGGTGCCCATCAGAGGCCAATCATGGCCGTATGCCTAACATCAAGCTCATGTCTAGTGTTTGCTTTCTAGAAATGTGGGTGGTATAGTGACTTGGACGGTGTTTACATTCTACAATGGTGTATATTTTACAAACTCAATTCAACTACATGTTGGCCAACAACGCAGATCAGTATTTCATGTACTGTAGGGAATTTCATGTAGCGAAATAAATATTTATGGAAAACAAAATAAAAAAGTATATACTTCTTTTTGGTGTCTTGTCAAAATTGTCAGAGAGGATAAGACTGCGTTTTGGGGGACTTGGACTCATGACTAGTATTTTTGAAATTGTTGCTATAGCTCTTAGTAATAAAATTGTAATGCCTTCTTTTAATGTAAACATATTTCCAAAGTCATTTGTTAGAGTAGCCTATTTAACCTTTACTGTAGTGTAGACAGTTAGGAAGGACATTGAGGAAGAGTATATTATGCAAATGTAGTTTATATTTTGGCACAAAGAAACATCAAGCTCAGTGCAGCAGGGGAGTCGGGAGTTGTCCAAATAGTTGTTGCTATGCATTTGGATTGTAGATCTTATATTAAAAAAGTTGTTGCCATTGAACGTAGTTTGAGGTCTTGCAGAATTGTCCAATATTAAAGTCTTTTTCCGGGGTTGGAAAAAAACAGCACATCCTTAAACATTCACACACTTTATCTCACACAATTTCAAGCATTTATTAGATTATATTGAACTATTCCCTCCACCCAGATCACCTCAAGTCAGCTAAAACAATCCAGATGTTTTCATTCATAGCTCAAATATGAGTTCAGCCAAAACAAGGCAGCAAATACAGCCTGATACTTCGACACTGTACTGTACAGTCGACCTACCATAGCCTATTAACGGCTGTGTGTGTGTATGCAAGTGTGTGAATGCATGTACAGTGTGTGTACGTGTGATCTATGCCTGCGCCTCAACGTGACCCTGTGGTGAATGTGTAGCATGCTTTCATGCACGAGGCTCTGACCGTAAATGTTGTTCCTGCATGTGGTGACTGAGCGCTGCGAGACATAATACAACACTAAACCAAAACAAACGCAGGCCTACTTCTTACACCTGGGAGCGCTGGCCTCTCTGCTCTGAGAAGATTTAACAGGTGTAAGCAAAGCAGCTTCAAAAACCTCATTGTTCTAATCTCTTACCAGCGAGTGAACTGAATGCTGTTGTGTACAATGCAGACTCCTATGATTTAGATTCAGATTCAAACCCAGACCTTTTCTTTACTGTATGTTACAATTTGAATAGTACCGGCTTAGAAGATTACTTTCTGGATTCTCTCCTATTTCTTTAAGCTCACACAGTAATATTCTCACATCGAAATTGGAACCAGGGCTCCTGCTGAAAAGGAAGTAGAAAATGTAGCAACAAACAGGTGTGACAATGACTCCTCTCTCACCCTCCCTTACAGCATGCCTACTTCCTGTAAATCCCTTTTCTTAACCAAAACCTCTGCAAACCAAAGTCCACCATCTTTTTTGTTTACTGATCACACACAGGAGACTTTAGTTCCTTCAAAGTAAACACTTAAGATACAAAAGAGATAACCATTTTGCTTGGTGGTCTGCTAATAGCTACTGATTTCAGTTTGTCACAAGGAGATGTTTTTCTTGTCACAAGCAACAGTGCAATGGTGATTTTTAAAACCCTAGTTGCTAAGCATTAGTCTAGATTTAAATTGGCTACAGCGGATTGTCCAAAAGTTATAAAAAACATTAAAAAAACGTATTTTTCTACAACTGTTTCCCAGTCACAGGTCCTCCTCGAGTAGGTGTGCACAACAAAAGCTGGGTAGGGTTATCAATATCAGCATTCACCTTCTCCATTTGTGTGAAGTCGTAAGGAGGCCTGGGAGAAACTGCTACAATATATTTTTAACAAGTGTAGTCTGTAGTGATAAGGCTCGTTTATAAAGCTTAATCCCTTACTTTCAAGGGTTTCGAAAAATGGTTTCTTTTGACGTCAATAGGAACGTAGAAGGTTTGGAAATACTACAGAAAACATGCAACTATTTTAATACAATCCTATAATAAAGGGAGAATATACAAGCATAATCCAATTTTGCCACCATTGCTTTGAAAGTCAGCTATTATTTGTTTATTTTGTCTCGGAGAAGGAGTGCCATGTTCTTCTTGTGCTCTGTGTTCGCTGTGGCCAAGTGTCGACTCAGTGTGTGCCAGACTGTGAGGTTGGCTTTTCTTGCAAACAAATAGATATTCCTTTACTCTTCTGTATATTTTGTCACAAAGCTGTATAATGTAGTTGTTTTGTATGTACATTTTTTAATGGTTTCTTCCATATGTGTGGTTATATTTGCTTCTGGTTGCACTGTTTTTTGCTGAGTTGTTATTGCTTCCATGCAACAATGAAAGCTATTTATTGCAAATACAAAGAGGCTTGCTCATTTTTTGAACGTTTTCTGTGCTTATAATTACAATGACAATACATGATATACAATGACATCATAAATCACTCATATTACTGACAGCAGACCAGCTAGACCAGGGCTAGACTTGAAAGAAAAGAGACAGACAGTCAAAAACAGCTAACATTAGCATCTTCCACTTTGGTTGGTGCTCAAGCTAGCTACCTTCCTGAGCCAGCTAGCTTGGAGAGGTCATGCTACTGAGCCCAAGCATGTTCCTACTAGCTTGCATAGCCGTGGGAACATGTTTCAAATGGGGGGTGCTGTGGGGATCACATCCTCTAGGGGGGTCAGGGGGGAAGATTTTTTCTCAACATTATAAAGTAAAATGCTTAAATCTGGTGCACTTTGAGCTGAATTGCCATAGACTAGATCTAAGGGGTACAACTCTAGACACCCATATCGAAAAGATCGTTTTACATTTTAATAATCAAATAAGTATGTGGACATAACCAATAACCTAACATCTTATTTTACCAGTTAACATTTATTTATTTATGCATATTCTTTAATCTCTCCAGATTTAAACAATATTTCTGGTTTACTGTCCTATAGTATGCACTGAAATGATTTCAAACCTGTTTTTAATTATCCCAATAATTATAAAGGTGTGCCTTGGAAATATTTGTTTACATAAATTGTTAACAAACCGTTTGAGACCCTCTGAGATAACTTAGACTAAAGTGAACTATCTAAACAATCAGTCCTTTACCTCACTGAGCCTCTCAGTCTGTCTGGAGAGGACTCTCCCTCCACTTCTTTTATCCGTTAGCGCAGCAGAAGCTAACAACAATCCCCGCCGTTATCTCTCTCGCTCTCTCTCTGTGTGTGAGCTGCGGGCGCCTGATAAGCCAACATCCCCCACTTTCATCATACAGGGCAAATGGAAACTGTTACCGGGGTGAAAAGGGTGTTATCTTTACTTAATTATGAATGTTGTTACATCAGGGCTGAAAATTCGTTTTTTTGTATTATATTTCCATTTAATCTTGTGGACGTGCAGATTCCCTGTCCTCCATCAGGGGGTGCTGCAGCACCCTCAGCACCCCTACTTCCCACGGCCCTGCTAGCTTGCTAACATCCTTGCAAGTATACGATACGATAATACTTTAATGGTCAGGTGAGGTCTGAAATGTAACTTGCGTCACAGCAGCTACCTTGGTTGCTGATTGGCTAATGGTTACACAAGCCAAAAATCGTTATGACATCATAAAGTGGCCAAAATCTGATCATCTCATTTTCAGACAGGTTTTTATATAAATGGATCAGGACAAAAAGAGAGAGAATCTTTTTTCCTGAAACTTTCAGAATCTCTTTCCACAGAGGGGACACATGTTGATGTAGAAGAGACATGAAAAAGTGGATTTTGCACAATAGGTGACCTTTAAAACAAAGTATGTATCCCAGATTCGTTGGTTTAAAAGCATGATAGACATTCAAGCCAAAGGATTCTTTCTACACTGCACTGGTCAACAGGTGGCAGTCACATGTCATGAAAGCCAATAAGGAAGACAACAGGCAAGTAAACATGAATCCTAACAAAACGGGGTTCAAACTATTAAGAAAAGTTGTGCAAATGCTTTATGAGGAATGAAATGCATTCAACCTTTTTGATGGACCTCAATGTCCATGAATTACTCAGCAGAGCACCTTCAATATTATATTTACAAAAGCTTCAAGTTGTTCACTGCATCTTTGTCAGTCAAATTTGCACGTTCAATCCATAGCCTTTAAGCAGCACAGTTATTGTACACTTCTGTTAACTGAAAGTGAAAGCTGTGATGTCTTTCACTCAGAACAGTGGTTTATATTGATTCTTCACAAAACTACAAATTCTTAGAGCAAAAAAAACCTATTTGTCCACCGGCACTGTAGCTTCAATAAACCAGAACACAACACATGAGTTTATATCAGAGGGCTCGACTCTCCCCCTCTGTATTCCTCTAACATGATTGCTCTGATTTTCTTCCTCTCACCTTCCACACATCCGGAGGGGAGACGGTCATGGGAGTTATTTGGGTGTTGATAAACGGTATTCTGGGAAGTGAAACGTGAACGAAATGTACACCGAAGTAGAAATACACAAGTCAGTTGGAAGGACTGTGGATACAGCAAAGTAAAATACTTAACCAAAATATAATTGCTGGAAAGGAATATCACAGAGGACTAGTGTTTGTGTATGATAATGTCCTGAATCTCTGTTCAAACTTGAGTCAACAATAAAACATATTGGTAGATAGAAACTAAAGATAGCACCTTTTTAGCATAGCGTATAATAACAGCGCCAGTCTCTTACAGTAATATAGGACCGCTTGGTTAGCCTCTATCCTTCCCTTGGCTTCCTGTGGACGGGATGGCTGTGTGCCTCGAACAGAATCACATTTCAGAGTATACACACACACCGACATGATCACAATCCTGATACATTTTCGGGAATGATGTGCAGAAAGGAAAGACGTCTGTGTGTGGTTGTCTGAAGATAAGCTGAGCACAAAGAAGAGATAGCTAATATTGTTTTTAAAAGTATCATAAAATATAGGATTTGACTCAGCGACCTTGATATGAACAAAGGAGCACAAAGTAAACCACACACTGGACACAATTATCTTTATTTGTTGCTGTGTGTGTGTGTTGTGGTTAACAGGGGAGGGCTGGTACAGTGTGTATCGCTGAGTGTCCGAGACAGATTCCTCTGTGCTGACCTGACTCAGGGTCACTGAGTCTCATTACAGATATGGTGCATACATAACCATTCATGTTTTTCTCATTGTTCTCAGCTTATATTCACACAAATAGGGAAACATATACCAAACACAGCAGGGCAGTGATTGCTGTATCACACACACACACACACACACACACACACACACACACACACACACACACACACACACACACACACACACACACACACACACACACACACACACACACACACACACACACACACACACATACACACACACACACACACACACACACGTCACATACAACGCTAACTTACTGTATCATGTTTTTATTTAATATTAACAACCAGACAGATGAAAGAGAACTCACGGGGTTAGAACATCTTATCGACTCAACTTGACACACTCAAGACAAAGGCACATTTAATCACTTTGTCTTTATTATAGAAAATCAAAGAAAAGCACATCAATGAAACAATAAATAACCAACGAATACTGCTTCTGCATGGATCTGAGTTTTCCATTACTGTTCAGAGCACGTTTGTGAAATTAAACATTCAAGTCATCACATTCCTTCAAGAGAAGCTAATACCTCTAAAATAATACTGATATCTTTTGGTGCACACAGACATTCTTACAGCTACAGACCTGTTCAAGATGTTTGATGGAAATATAATTATACAGTTGAAAGGTAAGCTGCTTTTTGGTCTTTCACTCACTGTTATTCAAATAAAAAAGTTAGTCACATTATGTAAGCATAAAAAAACTACTAAGATGGGTGAGGAATCAACAAAAGATAAGGTTTTGTTCTCTCTTATAACTCATTTTTGCCAAGTCAGTGCACATATTAAGGCTCCGATACAGACTGTAACACTTCTGGCTACATGCTGTCTTATTTATGTCGCCTTCATCCCGCAGAGGCTGGGGAAAAGAGTGCTGCGTTCTTTAATCAAGTCGGTCAGTCAAGAGGCACTAGAGAGCTGTACAATACTGTCAAAGAAAAATCTATAATGTTACAGAACACATTTTCAAATACAAACGTAATACTGTCATACCCTGCTCTTATCAAAACAACAGACCATTTTTCAAACAAGGGAAACACACATTATATTTCATCTGTAGGAGGATCTAAATAGAAAAATATAAGAAATGTAGAAGGTCGATATCTCCGCCCTTAATGTCTTAGGTGATTTGGACCTCAGGCTTCTGTGCACACAGGAGCTTGTAGTACTATTTAACAGCAGGGAGAGTCCTCACCACGCCTAACACGAGGAGGCGGAGAGGTGACCTCTGTGATGCAAAAACAATCCCCAAAAGCTCCAACAAAAACAGTCTTTGTGTATGTGTGAATGTCTGTGCTTCATTCAAGACTTGTGTATTTTTATGGAACGTGAGTGGGTGTGTTTATGTTCTTCTATGCCTGTAACTGTGCTCGTATGTGTATGTCTGTGTTCGTGTGAATGTATCTGTACATAAACTACAGTCCCCTAGGCGTCCTCTTCAGAAATCTCTCCCCTCTCAGACGTGGGCGCTCTTGGCGTGATTGGTGGAGGCTGCTGCTGGCGGGTTGCCACCGCCTTGTTTGGAGTAGTAGAAACGATTGTTTTCCTGGTAGGAGCGAGATGAGGAGGAGGACTCTGAGGAGCAGCAGGTGAGAATGCACCCGCCCAGCAGGGAGAAGATAGAGCCCACCCATCCGGTGTAGAGGGAGAAGCCGAATGACATGAGGCCGTGCTGCTGGTGAGCGCCGATGGGGAACCAGACTGTGGATACCAAACCGCAAAGTGCTGAGGAGAAACACACAGAAACATGGTCATATTACATTTCATTACAAGACATTTTAGTTACATTGAAAATATACAAACTCTGTCTCTGAAAGTATTATAAACAACCACACACGTACAAGTAACTTGATTTATTCCGAGTGCAGTTAAATGGGGAATGCAAAAAAGTTATACGACACACACAAACACTTTCTATCATTAAACATGCTTTGAATGGCACATCAATTCACAAAAGAGGCGGAGCATTTGAAATCTGGATGTAACGTAAAGCTTGTAACTAAATGATAATGCCACACGTCTTCCACCAACACACAGTGCTATCTTTGCAGGGCAGTGATAATAAATAATAATACAATTAGGGATGCAGAATGGTGCTCATAAATCCTGCCTATCATAACATGTAACTAAACTCTGTATGCAAATTGGTGCATCTAAATCCTGCCTTTACACAAACATCCTGTAGCATTATCATTCATAGAAGTGACACAAATACAGAATGTTAGTGAATTAAGGTGGTGCAAAAGTATAACGGCACCAATTCTGAATTACTGCGACCAGGGCTAGTGTGAGATATTGAACTCTCACACTATCCCTGGTCACGGTTATTAAACTGTGGAACTGCAGTTTTGTAATCATTTATTCTTTAAACACAACACATGGGGATGTCAGATTGGAAGAAAGAATGTGTGAAATAATATTAGCAACAAGACTTATTGGTGTTACATACGCTTTGCTTTGAACTACAGAAGAGAGGCAGGATCTAAGACTTGTACAAATATTGAAATCCCTTCACAGCTTACAGGGACACCCTTGGTATATGTTGGATGTTTGCCAGTATGCAACCCAGAAAGGGCAATAACCAAATCCACTGTGGACTGAAATCTTTCCAACTGCTGCTTCAGAGGACACAGTTTGCAAAAATAATTAGAGTTGGAATTAAAATAATTGCTAGTGGGATGATTTTGTTGCCAGTATGGTTGGCAACATGATGATTTGTGCAACAAGCGTTCAAACACACAAACAAATCCTCCCTGATGTAAAAATGTTCCCAGTGACAAAAATACATATTAACTAAGTCAGGTTTTTTATTTTCCTATGCACGTAATGGTGATGTTTGAAAGTGGAAAAAACGTGGGCAGTGGAGAATTCATATGACAGACACAGGTGTTCAAATTAATTTAACGGATGTAGGCGTTGGAAAACTTCAGCATGACCAAATCAAATATGTATAAGCAGAGTCAACTGGACAATTCAAGAAATCAGTTTCCATGTGTTTTAGGACAAAGGCAGGGTGTGGATGAGAGTAGGTGGAGGAGAGGAATGTGAGGGGATCTAGGGGGAGGGTTCAATGAAACAGCAACATATAACGTGTGTGAGTCCATCTGTGTGCACCCTTGGGAGGAAGTCAGTCATATTCTCTGCTCTCAGCAGCTTGTAAGCATTTGAGGTGGGGTTAAAAGAGGTCGCAGGCAGGAAAGTTAGACAGGATCCTAATGTGTGTCTGTCAGCGTTAAACAGCTCCCCCTGCTCTGAATTACTCTATATTTTGTCTGACTGTGACATTCCATCTTCATCCAGTACTGAATGAAGTAAAGTTGAGTCTCTTACCGACTATGAGAACTAGCACTCCTCCCAGGATGATGCGTTTGTTCTTGGAGGCCTGGGGTTCATTTCCGAGGCTGATGCAGGGCATGGACATGAGGATCATACCCAGTGCTGGGAGACCCAGGATCGAACCAGTGATCATCAGGGCACGAGCCGTCTGGATGTAGGCTTTAAAAACACATATAAAATGACTGTAAAAAAAACATCTTCATATCACAGAGTTAAGATTGTGGGTATTGTTTCATGTGAGGTAGGAAAATAAGAAACACAGTGGGGAAAAAACGTGCAAATAAACTGCATAATTCCAGCTGAGAAAAAGAAATACATCTTAATGTGTCTAAATGATAAAAAAACAAAAAAAACACACATTGGTTTGGGGGGGATGTATACACAGAACTATGTCTACCTGGCAGGTCCAGGATCTGCGTCAGGGCGATGCAGTGGTAGAGTCCAGTGGAGATGACACAGTCCGCCCAGGGTCCTTTGGCTTCCAGCTCATCCATCTTCTTGCATGTGTTCAACCCGTATTTACACATAATCACCCAGTCATTGGTGGCTGTTGCGATCACGATGCCCAGCCAGCCGATGCAGGTGATGAGAAATCCGCTCAGTTGAAGACAAGAGTTTGCCATGGCGCAAAGTGTGCGTAAAGACCACTTTTCCCACGTCAAAAACCGTTAGAAACCGTAAAAATGCAGTTGAATTATTAAACAAATTAACTGATTTTAGAAGTGATATTCCACAAGTTAATCCAGTGTCAAGTTTACTTTTCCACTCGCAGTTCAGTTAGTCCATCAATGGAGCTGTGGTGCGCACTTCAGAAGAATGAAGCTCTCTCATCATGGTTTTATAGGGGAGAGTTTATGAAGGGAAAAACTACTCTAAAAGTGACAACCAATCAGAAACTTAGATAGGGATTTTGTTTTCAAGTTAGAAAATAACACACCCTCTGCCCCTTCATTGCCTCTAATGATAAAACCCAGCTGCAGGGTGGACTCACTGTGTTGGAGCTGAGGAGATGTAACCTAAACTCTGCTGCCATCTACTGGCCATTTCATAAAGGCCGATCACACATCTGTATTATACCTATTATACCCACACAATACTACATTTGGATAGAAGCAGTGCTGGGAATATATAGCAGGGGTGGAAGTATAGAATACCATTACGATCTATTGTAGATACTTCAACAAACTGGGAGGCTATTTTGTGTGTTTTTTTCAAACCTTTTCTTGCACTTAAGTATTTCTACCTCAATATAAGTATTGTACTTCGCCACATTTCAAAACAGTTACCGAGTAAAAACAAAAGTCACGTGAAAAAGTCATGAAGTAAGAAAGGTGGTAGGTGACTTCACTCTGGTGGGGGTGTTTGAAGTGTTCACCTTCAGGGGATCTCTGGGGGGCGGTGACATAGAACAATGCTAGAAAATGTACTGATGACATTATACGGGTAGGCCTATAGGTTTTTGGTAGTGTTAGCATGAAGTTGTTCTCATCATAAGGGAAACGAGACTTGCATCTAGGTTTAAAGGTATTTTATTTAAATGATGCACCACCCGCCGGGCTTGGTCAACGACTCAAATCGAGCACACCCACAGAGCAACAGGTGGACGCTGGATCTGGCAAAAATGCTAAACGTATAACAACGCTTCACCCACAATGCTCATGTTGGATCCTCCAGATGTGACTTCCACATGTGCACAGGAACTTCCACTTTCAGTCAGGTGTGTGACACTTTTGTGCTGATCTGAAACTAATACTGGATATAAAGCAGAGCCTCATTCAGCTCTAAATGTTTGACAAGTTTGAGGAACACAGTGGCCCAAGAGAGACCGAATGCTTTGCTATTCTGCGACAGAGAGGCTAAGACTAATCAGTGATTTCAGAATGAATGAAACCATAAACAAATCACGGAGGACTTCGCCATGTATGAGACTCCAGCCTGGTGAGTAGGCCTACAACACACATGGATGTTACTCAAAAGCTGAGCAGCAGCTGTTTTTGCTTTATTGTGTGTGTTTTGCTGTGGAGGTTATATTGTCTATATCTCTGTGTTGTGTGTTGGCTGCCATTGTGAGGTTTTATTCTGCTGGGAAAGTGTCAGGTTGATGTTACTTAAATTTGTTTTTGTGCACCCTTTGCTGTGTCTTTGGTTGATTGCTATACATTTGTATTTTACTGTGTTTTTCACTTATTTTTGGTCAATTCCTTAAAGCTGGAGATGCTTTTTGTTTTGTTCTAAGCTTAGGCTGTAATGTCCTTCGCACTATTTATATTTGTGTGTGTACTGTTGTTTTGCTGGCCCCTATCTACCAGTGGTTGAAAGTACTTAATTACAATGTTGAGTTACGAACTTTACTTGAGTGTTTCCATTGAGTCCTACGTTAAACTTCTACTCTACTAAATTTAAAAGGGAAATAATGTTTTCTACTCCAGGACATTTATTTTAAAGCTTTTCAGATTTAAGATTTTGATTTTTTTTTAAATGATATACTTGAGACATATTGCATCTAGACCAAGTGGAATAATTGCTTGAGGTGAACAAAGGTAAAGTTATCAAATATGAATATTTACGTTAAAATATCTTTACAGTAATATACAGCTTAATCCAACAAAATAAAAGATAATGTCATTTATTTGCGATAATATATTCCTATATGGAGGCAATTGTTTTGCACATTCATTCATTTTATTTCTGAAACTTTAAGTACATGTTGCTGGTAATACTTCTGTACTTTTACTTTAGTAAGAAATTGAATGTGAGACTTGTACTTGTCATGGAGTATTTTGACATAATGTCCCGGTACTTTTACTCAAGTACAGGATGGGAATACTCTTTCCACCACTGCTTTCTACAGTCTATATCCTCCTGGGACCCAGCCCATGCATCTCCTTTGACTCTTTTGAGCTACTCTATCAATCCCTGATGTACTGTACAGAGGAGACTGGTCTTTCCAGTGATATGTCATTGGTTAAAATTGCATGCTGGGAAGTTCCTCTTTCTTTTCATCCAAAATGGCTGGCATACCAAAAACAAAATGTTATAGAAGCAGGAGGAGAAGTCAAATATTGTTGAATAATTGTAATTTTTACCATGAAAATCATATATATTCTTGTTTATTAACATGTGAGAAACTATATAATTACTTCTGAAAGCAATTAAATAATTAAAGTTTTCAAATAACAGCCCTTTTATAAATGTTCATTCTAGTGGACATCAGGACCATCGTCATGGACTTAATGACTCAATATTGTTGCAGGAGACGGAACTGAAGCGGACATTTTCTGTACCAGATAGTTAAGGGAGATTAAGATTTTGAGCTCTCAGAGGATGAGAGAGATGAGGATTTCACACCTGGGGGTCAAGAAGAAGGGGGGAAAAGATGCAGGAGGGTCCATGAGCGCACAGATACAGACAGAGAGAGAGATTGGGGCGAGCTGGAAAGACATGGCCCTCTGTGGGCCAAGAGCACGTATTTCTTCTTGTTGTTTTTATTTTAAGTGGAGCCATGAAAAATGAGAATTGCCTCAGGAATGCAAGCTTTGTTTCTATGATCATGGTCAAATGGAGACCACATCCATAAAACTAGTCGAGATGACCCTAGAGCCCGTGCCGACTGGAGTCAATTAGGTACTTTTCCCACTACATTGACTACAAAGTCTTTGAAGATCTGGAAAGATTCACCAAAAACCAAACTCGTTTTTTATTGACCAAATAAACAGCAAAGTTCAGATCAATTACTTATTCATGTTTTAAATAAAGGTGAATGTATTATTGTATTAATATCCCTCTATAACCATAATACGTTACATAGTCTATCTGTTCATTTTGGCTGTCTTTTCAAACTAATATGGTCCCGACGTCCTCCACAGTGGACATACTGTAACATTTTAAAATAAAATAAAATAAAAAAAGTCTAAATTGCAAGATGTTTTTTTAACCCTAAATTGGTAGGAAATCACAAAAAAAAAGGAAATTGGAAGACACTTTTTTCCCTCGGGTCCCAGGAGGATACTGTATAGTCCCTACATTTTGAATTGCTCCATACTAAAAATGACCAACAGAGGGCGTCCCAGCCCAACACTGCTCTGTAGTTGATATTCATGTATAGGACACAGTGTTTCCTTCCTCCTGTCAATGCCGGATGGAGTTAAGTAAGTCCTCCATTATCACTCACATCAGTCCAGTGATGTGGTGGCAGCATAGCAATCAGTCTGAGAGAAACAGAGACACACTTCAGGGTTCCACAAGGTCACCGAGTGGAGAGGCATGTTTGTCCCACTTCTTTGCTTTATCCAAGTGTTATTAAATATGATTCTGATGCCTTGACTGAATATCTAACTGGGTCTGTTTTGTTTAGATGAAAATCTGATATCCAAAAGGCAATATTAATCTGATTGTCGCTATCAGAGATTTGAGATAATTGCAAATTGCCTGGAGTGCCTGCAATTTCTCACTCCGGCAGTGTTCCCCAGCAGTATAACTCTACCTTACCTTTCAAAATCCAACGTGGGCTGCATATTTATGTTTTTTTTATTCAACCAGCTGCACTGAGTTCGATAGGAAAAAGCTAACATATTACAAAGTATCTGCTGACAAAACAAGAGTTGCAGCCAGAAGTTTTGCAGTGATGGCACATGTATCTTTACACATGCTCAATATTTCCTCCAGCTGCGTCCATGCCTTGCACTGAAGATGAGCAATTATGGCTACTCTAGAGTGGATTTGTTTTCGGGAGATAATGAATCCAGCATGGCTTCGTTATCTTTTAAAAGACAAGTTATTCTAAATCAAAAATGTACTTTTTATGACACAAGATGAATTATAATCATGGCAGCTGCATACATGGAGAGCAGCAGGCACTCACTGGAGTTAAGGCAATTAGAAAGCTCTTACAGCCGATCTACAAGCCCCCGACGCGGCTCCGGTCAGACCCTCTGGCCCTCACACCCAGCCGCCTGACACCCGGCATGGGGGATCATTAGCTGTCTTTCTGATGTCATTGCATTTGGCTGCTTTTACTCATGGTCCACTGGTTATTCATGTTTGCATGTGTGCTGTGTTAACTGTTTAAGTCAGGGGTTTTCAAAGTGTGGGAAGGTGAGCCTCCCCTCAGAATAGAACAGCCACGCCCCCCCTCCCAATTATTATTGTTGTTGTTGTTAGTATAATGCAGGGGTATTCAATTGCATTTCAAAGAGGTCCAGTAACTGTGTTTGAATCTATCTACTATTGGCTGAGTAGCGTCAATTCCTTAAAACATTAAACAACAACTTTTTAAAACCTTTTTATCTTTATGTTTGAACTTTTAAGCATTTTTTACATTTTCAACATCGTGGATAAATCCTTATATGCTCCCAGCAACACACTGAACTTCAACTTTGCCTCCTTATTCCACTCACCCACCCCTACTAGTGGGAACAATGAGTCTGCGTCTTTGATGCGCACAGGCGGATGATGCGGGGATGCAATGCAGACAGGAATAAACGCAGATCATCCTCTGGCTGCAGCCTTGACCGGTATTTGCTTTTGATCAGAGTAAGTATTATTCAAATTAAAATAAAGGGCGGTGCCATCCGTCAGCGAACCGGTCCATGAAAATCCTAGCTTCAAATAATCGTGGTCATACTTCCTCTGTTTTCTGCCAGACGCTGTCTCCTCTCTCACTTGAGGTAACTTCACAAAAAATCACACTTTTGGCGCATTTCCACCGCAGGCTTGGTTAGGCCTTATTAGGCCCGGCTCACTTTATGCTGCGCTTCCATTACAGTTTAGGAGCTGGGCTAGTAACTATAGTAACGCAATATAGGCGGAGCCGTGACATCATCTTCAATGAGCACCCGTGAGCACCCCAGAAAAAACATCATCAGCCGTTAGCTGTTTGCACTCAAGCTCTTCATATCTGTTCAGAAACTAGACCAAAGTTAAACAAGTACAAACCACTGACTGTCTGTGTCATGGCGAATACAGTCGCTGGTTTATTTATGTCTGTAGGCCGTTGTGAGTCTGGACGGTCGGAGCATATAGCTATTGCGTTAGCTTAGCCCAGGGGTCGGCAACCCGCGGCCCACGGGCCGCATGCGGCCCTTTAAGCTCTCTGCTCTGGCTCCCTTGAGCTTAGACAAAAATAAGAAGAAAATAAAATAAAAGTATTTGTAGGACTATTTATATTTTGTTGTATGGTTGAAAATGTTTCGTATCTTGTATTTTGAGGTGATACTGTGACACATAAATAAAAAACAAAACGGTTTTAATTAGGTCAACTAAAATATGCGTCACATCCAGCTACGGTCCCGTGCGAGCGCCTTTTCTTGGAGGCGCTCGCGCGGGGACCCCCGGCTCGATGAGCGAACTATGGATAAATCAAAGAAAAGTACCGGAGGAACACAGGATTTAATTCTGTGTGGACAGAGTTATATGCTTTCACAGCAAACGATGCTGGTTTACCGGTATGTTTGATATGTGGAGAGAAGTTGTCAAAGGTGCTGCAGCCTTTACGCATCGAGGAACAACACGGGAGAGGAAGACAGCTGACGATCTTCAGTCATAATTCAATGGGGTATGTAATTTATTTCAGAAAACACTTTTTGTTATATTCCATGGAATGCTCTTAACGTCCCGATAGCAATGAATATATTAAATGCTTTGACAATAAATACATACAAAAATTAATCTCTGGAAGCCGTAGCGCTGTAAAAAGCACGACCAATCATTTTAGCCGGCCCGGCTAAAATGATTGGATGGCCTAACTGCCTGTCAGCCTTCCATCTGTGCACAAACTTATCTCGTGGTCTCATTGATGATGCGCGTTCGTGTGTTGGAGGAGGGGCTCCAAGAAAGTCTGAAGGAAGAGGCAGATTTTTTCCGGTTGTGTATTTTCAAATTCTAGCGCACTCAAGCTGGTTTCTCCATTCGTACCTACCCTACCTTTAACTCTTTTTAGGGTGCAGCTATATGTTTTATTTATTTCAAAGTGGGCCCATTTTAATAATACTTTTTTTTCCTTCAAATGTTCAGAGGACTCCCCAAGTGCTGTGTTTAATTTATTTTAAAGTAGGTGTATTATTTGTAATTCTCCTTATAGGAGTTCTTTGTTTCTTATTAGAGGTTAACAGTTTTATATAATGTAATAAATAGCCTAATAAATGCAAAAAACTGTAGTTTTTGTCTGATATAACAATAAATACAACTTTATTAGCTATCAAGCTATGAAATATGTTTTGCGGCTCCAGACAAAAAATGTTTTGGGAAAAAGGAGCAAAATGGCTCTTTTGGTCAAAAAGGTTGCAGACCCCTGGCTTAGCCGATCTCCATTTAGACAACAAATCAAATCAAGTTTTATTTATATAGCACATTTTAAAATGATATTTGGTCGAGCCAAAGTGCTGTACATATAATAAAAATACCCTAAAGTAAAGACACTTTACAGCAAATACAACAGCACAGTTTAGAGAAAACGACACCCTGTCCTTAGACCCTCACATCGTACAATGAAAAGCCCACAGTTTAATGGGGAAAATGGGAGAAAACCTCAGGGAGAGCAACAGAGGAGGGCTCCCTCTCCCAGGACGGACAGACGTGCAATAGATGCCGTGTGTAAATCAAAGAGATAATACAATTTACAGCGTAGGTAGACCAAATGTTTGGAAATGCATGTGTCTATAATAAGAAGATCACGCATTTTAAAAGGTTTTTCGCCTGCCGTCTGTCTGCAGACTTGTCAAAGCATTAATTCATGGTTTTTGCTAACCGGTATCAGTATGTTGTTACTTGGGCATCATTTTGAAACGTGTATTACAATTAAATCGCGGTCAAATATGTTCATCTTGTTGTAGTTGTAGCCCCCTTGACAGCGATTCTCTCTCTAGTTTAGCAAACTCAGCCCGACTCAGCCCTGTTTGTTGGCCTCGATAGAACCACGAGTCGGGCCGGAAAAAAGGTGAAAAAGTAGCCCTGGGCCAAAACTAGGCCAAGTGGAAGCGCAACCAAAAACGGGCCCCGCACGGCTCGGCACGCTTAAAGCGAGCTCCGCGCTGCAGTGGAAACGCGCCATTTGAAAACCGCTGGTCTAAGTAACTAAATGTAACCAAAATTCAAATACTGTGACTGCATCCCATCTAGGGTAAAAGTGATAAGATACAAACGCATTTTAGATCATTGGGGTAAGTGGTTTGAGCCTTTCAGCCATGTAAACAGACGGTGTTACACTTCGTCTCTCTCGCTTTACTCTGCATCTCATTCATATCTCTCTCTCTTTCCCTGCAACCTTTCTCACTCACACCTCTAATAGAGTCGTCTGCACTAACAGACAGACACATTTGAGAAGACATACAGAGGGTGAGTGAAGGAATCTGCATGAGGGTGGTAAAGCGGAATGAATCGTGAGAAAGTCATAAGACGGAATATGACCATGAGAGGGCATCTCCCAGTACGATTCCCCAAGCAGTTTGTCTGATACTGTAGGAGTGTGGCGGCAAGGGAATGGGAATATTATGCTAATGGGGTGAGGATTGCAACAGCGGTGCCGACATAGAGGGATGATGGGATTTTAGGCCTCCTGGGGAGGGGAAGAGGGGGCTGCGGTGTTGGCTGTGTGCTTGAGGGCCCTGAACGCAGCAGAAAGTTTAAAATCTTGTGGCGAGGGAAAAGGAAGCTGCACGTCACAGTCACTCTTCTCCTACCCTTCATGCTGTCAGAGCTGTCAGTCAGGCAATTGAAAGAAATGACGAACAATGACACACTCTTTGTCTCCGCAAAGCAAAACCAGTGGTCCGGTTCAGAGGTGGGGTCTGCAGGAGTCGAAGAGAATGAGTTATGAGCGGGGAGGCGGAGAGGAGCACCGATTAAGCGATCGCAGGGAAACTTTTTTTAGGCCGGCCCACTGTGATGGAGTGGCAGCCATACTGGATGAGTCATCCCGGTCTAGTGCAATGATGGGCTCTCTTTCAAATAGTTGTCAAGTCACATTCTGTGATTAACAGCAGGCAGAGCAGAGGAGAGGAGCATCAGTTTAATTTATGTCACAGTGCTACATGACGTGGCTCCAGCTGATGAAGTTTCTGTCAAAAATGATGCACGCTTGATCTGCTCAGAAAAAACAATATATTCATCATATCATTCTGAAATACACTTTGGGCTGGGCGATTACGCAGATTGATAATTTATGATCTTTCAAAGGTATCATATCTTGATGAAAGCCTAAATTGAGATATCAAGATACACAATTACGTGGTTTGAATTGATAAAAAACAAGCGCATATATTACTCAATTATCCAACTCATTCAACCTTATCTGATATAGGTATTAGTATGCATGCAGGTTAACATAATATAATTACAAAAACCAAACACCTGTTGTCTCAACTCTCAAAACATGAGCTATTGATTGTTTCTCACATTTAAATAAATCCTCCTGCAGGTTTTCATTATCTCCTTTCATAATAGCTGTCTCTGTTGGGATTTAAAGTGCGTCTGGTGGGCATTTAACAGCATTTAGTTGACAATAAAGTGAAATTAAGTCATTTCTATTCAAATTCGGTCGAGTAAAACTGTAGTCTGCGTATTAGAGGAATTCTGGCATAGTTTTTGCTGACATTTCTTTATTTGATAGTGAGGCATTGTCACACATTCAAATAAAGGTCTAAGTGACTCTAAATGAAATCCTCTCTTAGCTCACAGCCTCCACCAAATTTAAGTTGCTATTCAGTGGAAATGAATTTATATCCCTAGCCTTATGTCTGGTGTTAACATGCATCTCTTGTCTGGATTTTTGCTAAGGCACGATTAGGATGGATTACATCTTCTCTCCTGCAATATGCATATGAATCGTTCACTTCCTGTTATACGATCTGCCTGCCACCTGTTCGGCCTCCATAATGTACTTTTGGGGTGATTTTTCTGAGGAAACTTTTTATACACCCTGCAAGATTTTGTTCTTTTACTTCCTAAAGAGGTTCCAGCTCAGTGAATTACTTTTAAAACAGAGCCTAACTAAAGATAACTTCATTGGAAAGTCATCAATGACTTTAAACATTTAGGTTGTCAAACTGTGGATGTCACAATTTGCCAGGATGCCAGTCAAGCAAACAGCTAAGTAGAGGCCCAAGAGCTGCTTTATGGTCCCACACACATCTCTTTTGTTTCAGACAGCTCTTAGATGACGGAGCAGACGGAGCGTGTTGCTGCAGTGGAAGCAGAGTCGCAACTTGATTTGTGTCTAATCCTCCAGTGTGTCTGCAGTGTAGCGGCCATCACTCACCGCTAACTGTGTTAGCCATTAGTATCAATTAATCTCAACAAAACGCGGTTGGCCATTACCCTCAATACATCACCACAGGATCTGCTAACTATATGCTGCACAGAACAGTCGCACAGCCCCGCCGCTCTGTGGGAGAAGATGAGAGATACATGTGTCAGTCCCCATATGGCTAAGTGAGAGGAAGGGAGTTACAAGTGGAAACAGGAAAGGAGACAGGGACGCAAAGCAGGGCGAGAAGAGAGGAAAAGGTGACCCATAACTCACTGTGGCCCCCAGGGACTGAGCAGTGTAGCCTCCTCTGTCAACACAGTAAATATACTCTCAGTATTTGTCTTAATGGTTCATTAGTGCTGGGGAGAGATTTACGCAGGTAGCAAGGGTGAGGAGAGTGGATTAGAAACGAGGCATTTTGTTTTCCGAAATACATGTGCTAAAACACGTTTTTCCCCAACAAACATATTTTAAAGCACTGACAGTTGGCACCTCACCACATAAACTTAATTTCCATTAAGCCTGCACTCTCCCTCTCTTTCACTCTCTCGCTCTAGCATTTCCAAACTGCTTAAATTAGCCTCCTCATCATTCTGCTCTTTATAATCCTCCTTCCCTCCCCCTTTCTCCTCTGTTGTCACCAGGAATAGAATAATCTATTGCTCTTTACATGGTGGGCTGTGCATTACCTAATATAGGAGATGTGTTGGGCAGTGAGACAGAAAAGAGAGAGAGATGGAGAGATTCAGAGAGAGGGAGATGTGTCACGACAGAGGTCTGTATATCATCTGGGTGAGAGGCTCTGCAGCACTGCACTGAGTTGAAGTTGGGCCATGTGTGAAAGATGGTGGACTATGCGTGGATAGTCAGGAAATACCCTGTTCGCTTTCTTTCCAAGAGTGAAATCAAAAGATTGATATCAACCCCGGACTGTTTGTTAAATATGGAGTTGAGTTATTGCCTATACTTGAGCAAAAGCAAATGCATTGCTGCAGAAAATACAGATTTTACTTTGCCATACATGTACATAAATAGAATAGTAATGCTACCAATGTACATGTTATGTTGATTCTATATTGATGAGGGTGCTCTTCTCTTATTCCACATGTTATGTACTCTATATAATAGTATATTTAATCATTAGTGTACACAGTGTGTCGTAGGGCTGCTCGATTCAATAATTGATATCACGATTATTAAAAACGATTATCCATATTCTTACATAAATGTATTGGAGAATTTTTTTTTTTAACGGTATGTTTTTAACAGTTGATTACCCTGAACGTTGTACTTCAACTGAAAAACCAAGAAAAAAAAAAAATTATTTAAAAAAAAAAAGTTATCGTTTTATTTCGATTACGTTGTTTTCGTAATCGTAATTGCGATTAAAATACGATTAATTGAGCCGCCCTAGTGTGTCGTACAACGAGCAGTGTGCAATTAGTTAGTTATGTGTCTGTGCTTTTTCTGTCAGTATTCGTTATATTAGTTTGTATTTCCTTCAGCGTAATAACATGTGTCTCAGCTTAAAAACACAACCCTTTTTTGGCCGATTTTAGTACGTTTGTCCTTTTGTGTGCCATTTCTGGCTCTAGCACTCTTTGCCAGATTTGGTGAATACAAGTTTCTGTCTCTGTAAAAGCATGATAATACCAAACCTGGCAACATGAGTGTGACAAAAAACTTTGAGAGGTTGTGCAGTTGGGAAAACATCTGGGATTCGCCAAGAAATCGAACCAGAACATAATTTGTTCCTCAATGTATGTATCTATTGTCTGTAAGGATGCTAAATAAAGTACATGAAACACTTGCATGTGTTTTAAAAGGCAGTTAAGCTAACTGCTTCCTTTGCATTTTGTAACGTTAAGCCAGACTTCACACGCTCCAGCTCCTTAGTTAATGTATACATCTCATCTCAGAAAGCAAATAAACATTTGACTCTCGCCTTAAATGTTTGAACTCCTAATAGTCATACTAATGAATATTTCATATTACACGGGGTCAAGTGGTTATGTCATGTGAAAACTGATGATGAGGAGAATAATCATTCAGCTCTGCAGTTTCCATCAGCCATACGGAGTGTTTCAGCGTCTTTCGGCTCATTGCTTTGGTTTTATGGGCCGCAACTTTACTGTTTGGTTCTCTCTCACCGCCCTCATCAATCCTATTTTCAGTCACAGCGAGATTAAGCCTCTGTACACTACTCTCCCAGCACCAAACAACTGGCACACTTGAGGCTTTAACACAATTTATTATCTAAGAACCCAGTTATTTCCCTCAGTATTTAAAAGAGACCAAAACGGAGCTTAAATTTAAGGTAGTCGAATATCAGACTGTAATCATTAACCAAACATCTGCCAACGTCACTGCGTCTCTGCCACATGTGTCAATAGGTCATGTTTGACGAAAAGATCCCCAATCAACTCATGATAATCCTTTGTTTATTTGCTCGTTTATTCTTTGGGCCCAAAGCGGTAATACAAAAAATCAATACTACTTTGAAGACAGACATTTAAGCTGACAGACAGATTCGTGCTCATTGAGGCTCTGACAGCAGCTGTGGCCGGTCCGTGCAAATTATCTGCCGTTTCCTGCCTTTCAGACACTTCTTAAAATGAGTGCTGACACATTGGCACGAGTGCTGATCCTCTCTGGGGATCGCCTCACAGGTGAATTTCATTATTTATTTCTCAGATTAGATTAACTATAATGGACGGGGGTCAATGACCCAAGAAGATCATTACTTATCCACTGACTCAGGCTCCGGCCTATACCTTGCTATTCCTCAATTACCAGCTGACAGAGAGACGCGTTGGAAACCGGGTCATGCCAAAGCCCCCTGCCTCCCCACGTATATTAGGCTAAATCTCCTTCCTCTCACCCCGCTACCTCTCCAGGGAACGCTGGGGAGATTGAGTGCTCCATTGTTTCTGCTAATGCGGTTTAACTTCCTGTCAAAGAGGCAGTTGGGAACTGCTCTAGTCTTAACCACAGGCTTGTCTCTCACTGTTACTTTGTTTGTGTACTTGTGTGTACTACATGAGACTGTAATAATGAGTGTGTAGCATACAGTATGTATACATGGATCCTATACATTTAGATACATGCAGCTTTTGTGTTAAATTACTAATTTCATTGCCAATTTTCTTATCATTGCTTCCTCATGGTGCTTTTCTATTTGTTCGTCTCCCTCTGTTATCCTGTTTCTATGTTTAAAAACTTGCGTTCAGTGGGTGCTCCCCCCCCCCCAACCCATTCCTTATGTAAGCTTAAACATACAATTGCATTTAAATGTATTTACCCCCTATCTGCCTTTGCTCCCTGACTGCCAACCCCGCGTTCCCCCTCTTAAATAAACCAATTTAATCATGGAGGCTTCTTCGCCCTTGTGCATTTGTGTGTGTTTCCTAGTTTGTGCCTAAAGTGACTGTGTGTGTATTGGGAAGAGAGAGGGAGAGAACCCGACAGCCTTGTGTGTTTGTGTGTGTGTGTGTGCACGTGCATCCTTCCACTGTCAGTGGTGGGTTCAGTGATGCCCAGCATACTCATCCAAAATCTGTGTGACCTTGCCAGTCAGCTAGTCAGTCAGGCATGGCGGGGCATCTAGTACACCTGCCCTCTTATGCTGTTTGTGTCGAGTGCGGGGGTGTGTGTGTGTGTGTGTGTGTTTGTGTTTGTGTGTGTGTGTGTGTGTGTGTGTGTACAGTATGTGCATTTTTGGATCAATTTTCCTTGTCCTTCCTGTCTTATTTGTTTAGCTCCAACTGTGACAGGCAAACAAGCCTCCATTCTGTCCCACAAGATCAGCTGATTAGCATCTGATTGGGCCTTTTAATCCTAATGACTTTTTCCATCACACGCTTTAAAATCGGGCTGGCTTTGTCAACCAGTTCCAGCCAATAAAACATTACAGGCTTCAGGCCGGCCCCAGAGTGACAGTAATGTCACATTTTGAAAGCATTTGCATTTTGGAAAGTTGTCGCTTGAGATTGCAATAAAAACTGTGATACCCAGGTGGCACAAATGAAAAAGTACAATGCTCTTTTTTTCCCCCATAGAAACTAACATCAACATTTTTGGAAAAATTGATCGGGTGTGTTTTCCCTTAACAGTTTAGTCGAAACAGTTTATGACTTTAATTGTTCTAAAAACCGCCTCAGTAACCGGCTTTGGAGATGTGAAGAAGTTTTAGAGGAGAGGAGCCGCAAGTGCTGAGCAAACCTTCCCTGGATAAATAGAGATTGCACACGCACGCACGCACGCACACACACACACAGTTACCAGCTAGGCCTTCGGTGAAATAGACCGAGCTCAAAGGCAAATACCTATAGAATTGCAAAAAGCTGCTATACTGTAAGTTCAGGAGTAATTCAGCCAAAGAAAATCCTGATCCAGCATCTCATCAATCACTTCTGTGCGAACAGCAGCACCTGTGTGTGTTTTGTTCTCATTCTGTTCAGTTCTGTTACCTTCCTGTCTCCTGTAGAGGAATATTGAGCTCAAATCATTTCTCTAAAGAAGCAATCTGGCTCCGGGCACTTCAGTGGAAAGACGAAACCGCGTCTCCATCATCTTAATATCAAAATGGCCCGAGTCCCTCCCTCTGCCCCTCATCTGCTCCGGCTGGCACACCCCTGGGCCATTTGTCAGGCAAACAGCGTCTCATATGAGAGTGGGGTTGACATCAGTCCCCCAGGAAAGACAGATGACACATCACTACACCTTTATATAATTGCTGAGGCTTGTCCATCAAACTACAGCAGAGGAAGAAGAACAAGTGTAAGCCCAGCGGGTCAAAGCAGGAAGGAAGAGAGTATTGGTTCTGAGTCTTAATTGTCCTTATTTCTGTGTTTTTGATTCAGCCACCTTCCTTCCACTCTTGTCTCTGTAATGGATTATTTAGACCAAGCACCACTAGTTCACTTTTGGCTAGAAACCCATTACATATAGAGGCTGTATGTGTTCTTGGATGAGAAATCAGAGTTTGTATTGATTCTTGTGCTGGAAAATAAACTCCTGAAATAAATTGTGTTAAAGCAAAACATCAGTGACTTGTAAACTGATCACCACTGATGTCTTTATCAATGAACATACTAAAAAAACATGGATCCATACTTTGGAGGCCCTGCACCAACTTGATTGCCTCCACTTGTTTTAGAGGTGTCAATGCACTTCTGTAAAAACTGTAGCTTCTCTTAAACATTCAAAAGAGTTTTGCTTCGAATTCCGGAAATTGATAATAAAGGGGCCTTACTATTCCCATGTCCAGGTTGCTCTTTGTATTGTGTGTCTCCATGCTCTAATGTTCAAAAAGCTCTTTGTTTTTCCAATACTGCCTGCCCGCTCTGTTATGATTTGTAAAGAGATGTCCCGCCCCTTAGCCTATACATACATTACATGTTAGTAGACGCTTTTATCCAAAGCAACTTACATACTCAATACTGTGGGCAATCTCCAGGAGCAATTTGGGCTGAAGTGTCTTGCCCAGGGACAAAACGACATGCTGGCCGTTTCTCAATCTCGATGATGCTGGCTTGGTAGTCGTGTACTTCCAAGTCACTTCCTTCAGAAACGAAGCAAGTACTGTATGCTTCCAAGCCACGGCTTCGGAAAACGAAGAAGAATGGAACAGGCTAACAAGTGTGCCACTCTCTCTAACGGTTTCAACATAAACTGTACCGAAAATAAATACCTCACGATGTCTATCTAATTATGAACTTCCTTTATTTTCACGGAACACATTTTTGGTGACAACAAATCTAACAAAGTAACATATTTACCAACACATGTTCTACGCCACTACATACTTACATTTAAAGGTGTGCTGCTGCGTCGGTTCAGCCATTCTCCGCAAGGGTTTTTGAAATTGGTCTGTGCGCAAAGCATTGTGGGGATTTTAAGGACGCGAAGTCCACCCATGAAATTACCCCCAAACCAAGGACGCGGCCTCTGTGGAATTCCAAGTATGCTGGAGATTGGAACAGTACTTCGGCGGCACTCGATGACGTAGCATCCTTGAAATATTGGCTTGGAAGCCAGTAACCTCGAGATTGAGAAACGGCCGCTGACTGCAGTGGGGTTTGAACCTGTGACCCCCTGATCCGAACCCCAACGCACAACCCACTGCACCACACACCTCCATATAACGCACGATGTGTTGGAGCGCTAGCCGATAGAAGCGTGAGTGTAAGGTAGTGATGTTACTATGTCGCGGAATTAAACAAAGGAGTCCAATCAAGGCATTTTAGGCAGGGGGGGGAGGGGGGGAGTGGGAGAGATCTTTGGGATTGTTTGCCTTTGCAGACCATTTACATGCACAAAAAACCTATGAAACACACTACAGGAAAAGGGAAGACCCAAAAAGAAATAAGACGGACCCTTTAATTGCTGCTCATTTGGTAGAGCTAAAAGTTAGTTTCATTGTCTTGCAAAAAACTTTTTATTTCTATATATGGTGGAGGACCAAAAGCAACAAATGTGCAGACCTGAAGAATTTAATATAGGCTTTTCTGTCCCTGGTGTGCAGCTGGCATAGTTTTGTAGGTTTTGTTGAAATTCCTTTCCCTTCTTTTATCACCTCCCTGCCCTATGCAAGCCCAGATAACTGTTGGAGGTGATTTAGTATCACAAGAGCTGGTGATGAGGAGGAAAAGGAGACTGAGGGGGAGATGTCTGAAGGGGGAGTAATAGATGGACAGGCAGAGATCACCAGGGGTACGGGTGGGCCGCGGAGCTGACACCGAATCGTCTGAATCGGGGTTTCTCAAGGACTTCTGTAATTCACAGTTTTATCTCTGCCTGGGGGATCGTGAGGAGACTGATGGAGGAAAGGTGGAGGAAGAGAAGGAAGAGGCTTTGTCTCGGGGAGCGGAAGAAATTGAGAGAACAAGTTGGTATTTTAGGAAGGGGAGATGGATTGGTATCTGATACAGTGCAACTCCAATGACAAATGGCCTCTGTTGTTTTTCAGAAGCACAGAAAGCAGCCCGGGTGACGCTCACTGCTCCTCCGTTATAAAAGTGTGTGGATAGGTGGCCTTTACTGACAATTAATGAGACTGGGGGCGATGTCCAACACAGGAGATTAATGTTGGATATTCAAGCAAGCTGTGGATAAATCAAGCCTCACGCTGTCAGTGGTGAAGCTCATAAATTACAGCATTTCATGGCAATACACGATTGAGTTGAAACACCTCAATTGTTTTACTTGGCAAACCTGTAATAAAAGCACTTGTTTAAATGGCCAGAGCGACCCATCATCATACTAATTCAATAGTGTTCTTTGTTTTAACTGTGCTGCAGCAAGTGTATTGATTGTAAAACAACGGAGCACTAATTGTCTCTTCAATTTGCAATGCATTTAAGTCTTGAGAGGGTCGGGTCCTTATCAGCTCTGAACCAGGCACCAGGAAATGGCGCTGCATTCTAACACAGAGGCACACTCCCATTGATGCATCCAGATTCAAGCGTGCACACATTTTCGCATACAAATGCCTCGAGCAGGGATGCCCAACCTTTTTTGAATGAGAGCTACTTTTAAATTTGCCAGTCTGCCGAGATCTACCAGTCCAATTAGAGAGGCGTAGCCATTACTGACAGCCTACTACCAGGTAAATACACACTTCTACTTGTATAAAACTGACCTTTGTACGATTAATACTTCATAAAATACTGCAGATCCTTTATCTTACCCCTTTCTAATCTACACACATACAAGTATTTAACTGAAGTTACACAACAGTGTTGTTGATACAGAGTTGGAGTTTATTCACACGTCACATACTACAGTTGGTAATGTTTTCAAGAAACATTGAAGAGTGCTGCCACATATGACACAGGGACAAAAGAAAAGACTCTGAACCCTTTCTTTGCCATTATATAAAAATAGTGTTGCTACAAAAGTATAAATTAGGCTTACTAATAAGACAACTCAGATCTGCAGCTACACAGGAATCTGCTGCAATAAAAAAGACAAAATGAATAGAATCAAACCCATTTTGTTTTTGCATTTTAGTAGAGTATAAAAAGAAATTCCTTTTTAAAATAGGATGCAAGCAACACTAGTTTCTTAACCTGAATTGATAATAGACTATAATCAATTTAAACAGAACAGATCTTAATGTTTGCATTCTTATACCATTTTGTACAATAATTAAAAGTATATAAGTTCAAACAAACTAAAACATAGAGCTGATTAATAACGTCATCTAACTTGAGTTTTTATTATATCAAAAAACCTGTTGAAATGCTACTGTTGTTTTTACTGTCCCCCAAAAAGCGCGTCGGCAGCCTCCAGGAATGCTTCTTTCACAACTTCGCCGTCTTTGAAAGACTTCATGTGTTTCGCAAGAACGTGACTGACACGATAAGATGCTATGGTAGCAGCCTTGCTCTTGTTGTTGGGCCTGGTGAAAATGGGCTGCATTTAGCTGTCCTTTCAGGCCCCTCCCCTTTTGGGAGCGTAGGGCAGAATTAGGAGGGAATTCCGTCTCGCAGCGTTTGTGCACTGTTTTGAAATGTCGCTCCTAAATTACCCTTCTTCAATAAAGCCACGCTCGCATTGCAGATGAGACAGATGGACTTTGAATTGGAATAGATACAAAAATAATCATCCTCCCACTCTGAGTGAAAATCATATATTTTGGGCTTTTTTGCAAGTGCATTATTCTGGCACAGGAAGATTATGTTATAGGACATTAACGATAAAACTGAATATTGTTGTTCTATTTTTAGACACATCTCGCGATCGACTGGGAATCTCCCCGCGATCTGGTTGGGCACCCCTGGCCTAGATGGACCAATAGTAGCTGCAGCCCCAGAGACCGCAGTTTCAGGACTGCACTCCTGGGACCGCACTCCGGGACCCTAGTTGTTATGCAACATTGCCAGAGTACAGCCAGTGAGTACAGCCAGTGAGTATTGAGTCTCATACACAGTGAGTCTCTTTAGAAATTGTAATGCTTGTTATTAACGATCTAAAAATGCATGAAAATATGTTTTTCTTAAAGAAATTATTATTATTAACAAAAATGTCTTTTTTTTTAATGTTGTTCAGATGTAAAAAGATAGTCTTTTATATTTGTCTTACCAAATTTGACATACAACGTAAATATATTAGGGCTGTCAAAAAATTTAAATTTTTAATCAGATTAATCACAGCTTAAAAATGTATTAATCATGATTAATCACCATTCGAACTATGTCCAAAATATGCAATTTCTTTATGTATATTGTTGTGGGAATGGAAAGATAAATGAAAGAAGGCGGATATATCCATTTAACATACAGTAAGTATGTTTATTATAAAACATTTCTGTGTGTCAAAATTAATGACAGCCCACACACCTATCAAATCATCAAACCGTGGGGTCTTAATTGTGTTGATTTCTATCAACAGGGGAGTACTTCAGGAAATTCGACGGGGGGGCTAGTGAAGTACTTTGTGACCACAGTATGTGTGAACGTTGTGATCAGCTGTTTTAGCGCAGTTCTCCGGTAAGCCGGTTGGCGTAGTTTTCGCACAATTCCGTTGTACAGACCGACGTTAACAACAGCCTTCTCTGTGTACACGGAGACCAACTCTGTCGTCCGGTGATCTAATGTCTTTCATTTTTTGTAAAGCACTTTCAATTGCCTTGTGTTGAAAGGTGCTATATAAATAAACTTGCCTTGCCTTGCCTTAACCGCCTTCTGGAAAAGCTTCACAAGTACGTCGGTACGCAAATGCGCTTTGTGACACACAAGTGACGGTACGCATTTCAGATTACGCACATAACCTGCGTAGGCCTACCAGTTATGTGCACCCCTCATGCACCCCCTTCATTCAATGAAGCTACAGAGCGTAGGAATGGCCTGCTCTACTATTTTAAAACGGAATTGCAGTTTTATTGCTTATAGATTATCAAAACATTTCAAAGGGGACACAGCCACATTGGATATTAACCTATGGATTAACTACATCATCGTTGTTATCGTTTTAATGCCATTGAAGATCAGTTCAGACCAGACAAAGACGAAGGTAAGCCATGTTAGCGTTGTGGGCTACTGTTAAATATGTTCTTTATTCTCGCGTCCAGGAGAGAAGCTTTAAAATGAGACTAAATGGAGTCTCTGAAAAGATTCAAATGGGATACTTTAATTAAAAAAGGCGCGGTAGTGTTACAGACAGAATATTGTTCCGGCAGAAAACAGCTGTGATCTGGCTCTCCTGAGCAAGAAGAGAAGAGACCGGATCTCTCCTCCGGCGCTGTTATATATCCTCTGCTGGCTCCTCCCCGCCAGCCGGCTCACCTCGTCTCCAATGTCCGTTGTTGCATTTAAACAGAGGATAGGTTCTTTTCACATTCAATATATGCTTAACACGCCGTTTCTCCTCATATTCTCTTTCATCACTTTTCATTTAACACATTCTAAACGCTGTAATCAATACTCTAAACAATACTTCTCGGCTCGTTTGGTTTCCGGTCATTCCGGATGTTGTCACATGCTACTCTCGTCTGTAAACAATAATGTATTCAAATAAACTGTACCTTCATTTAATATTCAGCACGGTAATATCTCGACATCTATAGTTGTAGTGTTAAATCAGTAGGCTTCGGTTTGCACCACTCCATATCATTTCGCCACTCAATTCACCTCTTTAGGAAATCGTATATTAGCCACATGCTAAATGCTAACCGTAGATGAAGGATTTTCAGAATAAAAGCTTAACTGCTTGTGCACAAGAATTTCTGGTTTTTCAGTATAAAAGAGCGTTTAAACTGACGGTATGTTTAAGCTACATTATACCATCAAAACATTGATTTTAATTTCTAACACTACCTAGCGCCACTTGTTTTGATGTACGTTTTTGTTGATAACGTCGTGAGTTTGTATCTTTCAGTGCTGAGGTGGGCACCGTTAGATTCTGTGTCTTTACGATCATAAACGATGTTTTGGATGTGCAGCTAGGATAAGTAATATGGGAGCTAGGAATGATTTTCGGTGCAGTGATAGGTTAGCATTTTTCGCTCGGGGCTAATTCAGAGGCTCACTGTTAGCATTGTGTGTTTTTTTTGAAAAAAAAAATGAAAAAGATCAGTTAAATTAGTTTTTTTCCCGTTATATGGATATGAAATATTCATAGTTTATGAAATATTATGGTTCCTTAGACATTGTTTCCTGCAAATGACGCGATTTCGGCCCCGGAACCGGGTCCGTGGGGCTTAAGAGGTTAAATGCGTTAAATATTTTAACGCAATTAATTGAAAAAATTAATTACCGTCGTTAACGCGATAATTTGGACAGCATTAAAATATATATATATATATATATATATATATATATATATTGTAGTAATAATTATATAATCTATTTATAATTGTAAATGTATATTGTATGTAGACATACATTTAGATGTATATTTTGTTAAAAGAAAACACATTATTTTTATTTAGTTTTTTGGAGAAGGGGTGGGATTAAATATGTGTAAACTCCTTCCCACATCTTTACAGATGTGTAATTAGGTAGATCATTTGTTTATATATAATTTGTAAGTTAATAATATTTAGTTTATCAGTGTGATACTGCTTACGGTATCATAATTATCTTGTTTCATTTCATTATTATTATAATTTTTTTAAATTGTATTACACGTTCGAAATAAATCAAATCAAATTTGTCTTTGAAGAGGTGCTTGATTACTCAAAAACAACTGTTAGTGTGTTTATGCACCTGGCTGCCAAAGATAGACTTGCAGTTTGACCGAAAGTCATTTCAGTGCAGAATCAATTTTTATTTATTTAGAAGACGGGCACAATTTCCTTAACACGGACACGGAATGACCTCTGGAGTCCAGCATTTCTTTTAGTTCCTCTGACCCGTCCTCTGAAAGTGGAGAGGACATACATCAGATTTTGTAAGTTTACCCATTTACAAAGAAATTAACAGTCTGTAATTTTAATGGTAAATTTATATAAACAGTGAGAGTAAGAATATCAAAAAGAAAATCCAGAAATTGATATTATAAAAAAAAAATGTTGACTTGGATTTAACTGTGGGAAATAAGTCTTGTATCCCCTTGCAGTGCTTGCAGTACTTGGAGAAACCCTTGTTGGACAGCACAGAGATCAGACACTTCTTGTAGTTGGTCACCAGGTTTGTGAACATCTCAGGAAGGATTTTGGTCCACTCCTCTCTGAATATCCTCTCCAAATCCTGAAGGTTTTGAGGCTGATTCTTGGCATCTCAAAGCTTCAGCTCCCTCCACAGATTTTCTATGGGATTAAGCTCCGGAGACTGGCTAGGCCTCTCCATCACCTAAATGTTTTTCTTCTTTAACCACTCCTGTGTTGCCTTGACCATATGTTCAGGTTCATTGTCCTGCTGGAAGACCCCTCCATGACCCATTTTCAGTGTCCTGGCTGAGGAAAGGAGGCTATCGGCCAAGGTTTGACGGTACATGTCCCCGCCGTACATCCTCTCCTCGATGCAGTGAAGTCGTCCCGTCCCCTTAGCAGAGAAACACCCCCAAAGCATAATGAACATGCTGACGGGGGGGATGGTGTTCTGGGGTTACAGTCAGCATCTCTCTTCCTCCAAACACGGGGTGTCAAGTTGATGCCAAAGATCAACATTTTGGTCTCATCTGACCACATCATCTTCTCCCAAGCCTTCTCTGAATCATTAAGATGTTCATTGGCAAATTTCTTTTTTTGGCGAGATCTTGTGTGGAGCCCCAGACAGAGGGCGATTGATACTCATTTTGTGTTACTTCCATTTAGAAACACACACATTATTCTTCTGAATAATCGCACCAACAGTTGTCTCCTTCTCACCAAGCTGCTTTCTGATGGTCTTGTAGCCAATCCCAAGTGTATGTGTGTGAGTTACAGAATGTAATACCTGTTGTATATGAGCAGCTGTCTGCAGGCATCCTCCGACGGTTGCTCTTTCTATTATGATGACACATGAAAGCCTGTAGACTGTAGAAATATGCCTGTGAAGATAATTAGAAAAATTAGGCTAAAGCTAACGTTAGGATTTCAAGAAAATCTAAGCTAGTTACAGATGTAGCACTCCAGATAGGACTTCACCCAGCGGATTCCAACCGAAAACCCAGCGGATCCAAGTGGCTGGGAGATTAAAGCCCTCCCACTATTTCCTAAGAGGGTGTTGGCAAATTTCCCCATTTGTTCAATTTCAGGATTTAACCATGAGATGGTGCTTCATTCACAAATACGCAAAGACAACTGGGTGTTTTGGTTTTCACAGGCTACTATAACGAAAAGACATCAATATTTTAGATCAAATAAAGTATATGTAATCTTATTATCTTAATTGTAATTCAATAATATATAGTCTTTATATATTAAATAATCATAATAATAATGTAAATGTTTACACTTCTTTATTTTTTATGCCCATACTTTTACCTTTACAATAGTTTGCTTTAATATGCAGTATATTTTTTCTAATATTGTTGTGGTGTTTTTACACAGTACAGTAGATGGAAGTAAATCAACTCATACATTATCACGTATTATACAGTAATGTGTTGTATTATTAAGTAATATCATACATTAACCCCATTATAGCAGATGCCACATTGAACGGATGAACACATTATGCATCAATAAAAGAGTATTTCTAAATATAAGTTGTAAAAATTATATGTATTTAATACTAATAACATAATGATTAATTTTACTTTCAGATAATACTTTTCACTTGGGCTATTGACAATTTTGAATGCAGGACATTTGCTTCTAACACGTCTTTTTACCTAGGTAAATAATCGAAATACTTCTTCCACCTCTGATTTTAACCTGTCACTGTTTTTAAAACTTTAATTAAACGTTTGATTTTTCCAGAGACCCTTTCAGACCGGCAATGTGACAAAAGTCTCCCATCCCCCTTGGGAGACTTTCTCCACACATTCCGATGGGCAATTATTTGAAACAAAGAGAGTCCGCAACATTGGCTACTATCTCTTGTTAACAGAGGGGGGATGGTAGAGCTTTGTCACACCGATGATGGCCGACAGACCCTTTCAGGGTTAGTGAATAGTGGATAGGAGAATTCAAAAGGATTTAGGAGAAGAGACAGTGCTTTGAGAATCCGACTGCACTTACACTATCGACGTATTTATGATGCGCCAGCGGACGTCATGAATGTGCGTCTGCTGCTGTGGGGAAACGACAGTTTTCTATACAGCGGACTACATTGATGTATAATAAGAACAACACACAGGTAGGCGTGTGGTGCAGTGGGTTGTCCGTTGGTGTTCGGATCAGGGTTCAAACCCCACTGCAGTCAGCATGTCGTTGTGTCCCTGAGACACTTCATCCCAAATTGCTCCTGTGGCGATTGCCCACAGTATTGAGTAAGTCGCTTTGGATAAAAGCGACCAACAAGTGACATGTAATGTAATGTAATGTAACAACAACCCAGCCCGGTATTCTATCTAAATACTTTGCACCGTGCTCCCACTTGATGTACCTGGCAGAGCAAGAAACACTCCAGCCTTTTATTTAAACTTGTTTAAAACATATCTAAATAAATGTGTGTCCCGGGCCATAAATGCAATCGTGCTGTCCGTTTTCAGATAAAGCCACGGCATCACAATTCTTCTCTATTCTACAATATAGTTATTTTCACCTCCCTCCCGTATTGCTTTCAACCCACCACACCAGCTTTTATGGATAAAACAAGTTATATAATAATTAACCAGAAGCATGTTTCTCACTATTTTATGCATAGAAACAACAGGCTACTGTGTGTGTGAGGAATCAGCTGTTTATTTCATATGAGTTTCAGTGTGGCAGCGTCCATCACGGCTCTCCCTGGTGGATCCACGATCCATTGCAGCTGGTTGCAATACACAAAGACAGCTAACTGGGTAACAGTATGTTCCCTGACAGTAGTTGACTTCTCAGCTTGTCACTCAGAGGGGGGTGGGGGCTGGTGAACTGTATGGTCAATGTTTGTAAACACTGTGAAATGTTTACTTTATTTGATCATTTCAGTAAAAACTAACGTTCATATTTCTCTTTTTGATTATTATAGTGATGAACATTAAAATTAAAGCACGTTGGCTGATTTTGGACCCCCTCACTATTTTCTTTTCACTACTTTAATTAAATGTTTGATAAGTGCATGCAGATCATAATAATAATAATAATAATGGGTTCCATTTATAAAGCACTTCATATTTGATTTCAAATCCCGAAGTGCTACAAGCAGTGACCATGAACAGTATACATAAATATTAAACAACACGGTAGAATTAATAAAAAGCAATAAAAATAAATAAATAAAAGGGTGACAGTAGAGTATGCTCGTTCAGTAAAATACGTACACAGTAGGGCTGTACGAACGAATACTTGAATAGTCGAAAATTCGTTCGTTGGCCAACTATTCGGGTTTCAATTTCATTATTCGGATATTCGTTTTTTTTTTTCTTTTTCAAATATTATTTTTTTCAAATATATATATATTTTTTTCCTAAATGTATGCTATTAATAAAGGCGAATTGCCATATTCTTATACTATATTTATACTTTTGAATTGCACTGTTAAAATGCGGAAATATATACAATCTCAGCCTGTGCTCCTGACATCGCGTTCACTCAGTCACGAACGCAAACGGCACGCTTCACCTCGCTTCACCTCGTTTCACCCACAAAATGCCGAAGACTTCAGCTGTGTGGGACCATTTTAAATTGGACGACGGTAAGAAGAATATGTGCCAAATATGTGATAAGAAACTGGCCTACCACAGTGGCACAACAACTCTGAAAAGTCACCTGGATGCTGTAAGTAGTAGCCTAGCTTAGCTTAGCTGTTGTCAAGTTGCCATGAAGAAGCTGCTTTATCCGCCGTTTAAACAGTAACGTTACACATGATAAAAACGTGCACTTACTTTGCTCGGAAAATTGTTGCAAGCAAGCAACCAAATTGTTTTTTTATATTAGTTTTTTAATTTTATCCGAATAGTGAAAATGATAGGAGTAATGTGGGAACATCTGGGGCTAAGGCAATTATTGGCATAAAGTTGAGTAGCTAAGCCTAATCATAACTTGTGTCCATAGGTGCATCCCCACGCATCCCAGCCATCAACATCCTCAACAATACAGCAGACCCTACAGTTACCCTACAGAGGACACATTTAGTTTTAATGTTTGCGAGAACTGAGACAATAAATAAATATAAATCGTAATAGTATGCTCTTTTTGCGCTTCTGCTTAACAGCGTGTTGTCAGGTGTCTCGGATTCGGAGCGTGTTATGAAACCTTTTTGAAAAAATAAATCTTTTTGAAAATAAATCTTTTTTGGAAAAAACATTTTATAAAAAAAAAATACAAATCTCTCCGCACCGAATATTCGAATATTCGCTGCTGATTACTACCGAATATCCGGAGCCCGAAAAATTGTATTCGGGACAGCCCTAGTACACAGATACATTATTTTGTATTTTTATTGAAGTACTTTATAGAACCTGATGACCAGGTCAATTTTACTTTCCACTCTGTCCACCTTTATTTTGCACAATCAATGGCAGGACTTGAAATATGCAAACCTACAGTTAACTTTACTGCTGGAGAAAAGAGATCCAGTCTCCAGAGCTGATCTCCTGAGAGCTGCCGTTTCATTCAGACTATTTAAAAAAAAACAACGGTCTGATTTTAACATTGCACAACAATGAACTCAATGTGTAATTGTTATAGCAGTAATATTAAACACTAATTATACAGTAAACTATTAACAATAGTATAATATTATAGCCCGTTTGCCCATGGTGAGATGACGAGGCTTCATTAAAAATAAACCTCTTTTTAGTGAATTACTGAGTTTGGGCAAGTTGACTACAGCAAATTAATATTTGTCAGTGCTTTCATGTCAATTCGGCAAACATAAATGATCGTGAAGATGATGATTAAATTAGGCTTAAAAATCGATAGTGAGAGTCGTGCTGCATTTCCTCCCGTCGGATGTGATACCAAAACAAACCGATTCTTTTTGTAGGTGTAAACTCACGTGGATTAAACCACATTTATTAGTGCTTTCATGTCAATTCGGCGAACATATAATACATTAAATGATCGTGAGGATGATGATTAAAAATAGTTTGTTTTTGCCGGTCTGCATTTCCTGATGAAAAAACAAACCGATGGTTTTGTACTTACGCCAACGTGGATTAAACAACGTTATTTTGTTAAATAAAAACATGGTGATGTTTTGTGAATTATTACATGTCTCTTATTTAGCACAGAATATGATCCTATCCGTGACATATGGATCTTAACAAAGATGCGCTATATCATATACTTGTAGAGATCTATCAGCTGTTTATTTCACATGAGTTCCAGTGTGGCAGCTTTTTAATCACTGCTCCCCCTGGTGGATCCATGATCCGTTGCAGCTGGTTTCATTATAATTTAATTTATTTATCAAGGGGGCGTATCTAGTCCTGCGGGGGGGGGGGGTTCCTTTCAGCAGGGGCCCACCCCGTGCCTATCACGGGCCCACATTGGTGGGGGCGTCCGAAATGAGGTGCTACATCTGTAGCTAGCTAAGTGTTTTTAGCTCAACTCAAAATATACTGTAAATATAATCATTTGGGCCACAAACTAAAAGTGTAAAAATAAGATTGGAAGGTGTGTTATCAGTCAACCCAGTCTCACGGCATTTCGTGTTATAGTCACGACATTTAATCTTTTGATTCGTGTTCACCAACACGATTTTCCCCTTTTTTTCGTGTCACACAACGATTTTAAAAGCAATTTATTTTTATTGGTAGTGTGTTTCGTGCCTGCACCACGTCTTTTTGTCGGGTCTTGGAAGACCGGAAACTGTGTGGTTAATAAAAACATGTTCTTACTCAATATCAAGCCACGATTATTCTTTTTATTTTAAATCGTATAATGTCTGACTTTTTTTGCCGTCCGCAAGACAAATAAATGGGGCTCAGAGCCTCAGAATACTGAAATCTGTATTTTTTAAATCTTATTTTCCTTCTAATTTGTAATTCTTTTCTAAATAACCCACTGTTATTTACTCAACAATAACACACAATTATCCTAGTTTAATTCTATAATCTCTGGCTTTTTTGGCGTCCATCAGGAACTGAATTTCAAAATAAAATAACCGGAAACAGACGTAGGCCTATATGGGACATTTCGAGCATCATTGCGATACACACACACTGAACTGATTACCCAAGATCCTCAGCTATGGGTTGCAGTTGAATAGTCCAACAATCAGCTAACGTCTATCCCTTTTTTTCTATCCCTTGACTTTTGTGTGAAACGTCACAGGGTTAAGGGATAGTGGATAGGAGAATTCAAAAGGATTTAGGAGAAGAGACTGCGGTGCTTTAGAGAATCCGAATGCACTTTCACTATCCGACGTATTTATGATGCAGCAGCGGACCTCATAAATGTGCGTCTGCTGCTGTGGGGAAACTATGGATAAACATATTGTTCATGACCAAAGTTGGAATTTAAATAAATAACGAAAGTGAAACTTATGCTTGTCACCCTCTCCCTCCGGTCCACATTAATACAATTGATCCCAATACCTATTATTGTATGAAAAGATCTTAAAATCAATACAAACGAACCTGTTAGATAAATGCACGTTTTGTTCAGCCGGCTGATAACCACATGTCTACCCTACTTTTATAATTTTCGAATAATAAATCTAATCGATAGGACTTCATGAGACAAAAACAAGGCTAAAGCTGTATAAGGAACTTTCCAGAACATTTAAATGTCACGTGCCTGTGTCACGGTTACATTTTGGTGCAGGTGACTGGAGTACCAGGAAGGACAACAAATACAATCGAGGAGTGACTGTTGTGCTCAGAACTTCCTCATTGCAGAAAAGAGATCGGTTGAGATCGGTTGAGACTCAAAGAACACATCATACTTCAACTTTGTAAGTAGTTTTTTCTACTCTTCTTTGTACTCTCCCTTAAGTCTGAGTAGAGCTCTGAACTAAAGAAAGTTAAGCAATAGTTGCAAACCAGAATGAGGGACTAGAAACAATGGCTATGATCTAAATTTTTGTTCAAATAAGTCCATATGTAATGCTTTTTGGACTTAATCTTTTAGTTTGCATTGTATTACAGGAAATATAAAATGTGTGTTCACATGGTTATAACCTGAAGACACGTTCATGTCAGCCGATTTATCGGTTTAAGATGAGATTGCATCAGCCAAGAGTCTTTGGACAAGGACTATAGTGTTTTCAGCATTTTTTATATTCCTAATCGTATATTCCTAAATCAGTTATTAACTTTTTGTATTAGAAATAAAAGAAATTCTCTTTTACCTGACAAAATGTACTTGAAAGTCTCTTTGGCTTCACTTTAATAGGTATAGAAGTAAAGATGAGATGTGTCATAAAACAGGTATTGTTACATCAGGTGTTTTATTAGGCGCACCCATTTCTTCTGCCTGTTTTGAAATGTAACTTCCCCGAAGTCACATGATCACATACCAACCACATCTACGTGTGGCTGCCCCATTGGCTGATACTGTATGTGTATGATTTTTACTGGATGTCTTTAAACCTTGTAATTGTTTGCTTTATATCTTCTTGAAATGTTCATTGTATGTGTTTCTTAATAACCCTAGTGAAGACCACAAGCAGGCACGCTGGTAGATAACATTAAGTTGGTCTTTATTACAAGAGTTGCCTGAGTTTTAAATTCTTTAGACTTTTTTTTGTATTCCTGTTGATTATACACCAATATTGAAAAATATGTCATGAGCTAAAACGTGGACTATATCTAGCCACCAACTGAGTTCATCTTATTTACTCATTTAAAACATGCATAGTTAATGTTTAATATATTTAAAGAACATAAAATATGATTAAGTGTAACATTACATTGGATGGGATTCCATGTTTCACAATTTGATACCAAGAAATGCTTCAAACTCATCAACAGTGGCCATAGTGACAGAACAGTTTTTGTAAGTGCTCTATAACTGAATTTTGTTATGGCAACATATGTTTAATGGTAACATCATGTTTTTGTCTTCCCACAGTTAAAAATGGAGCAAACTTTTGATGACATCAAGCTGCTACTGGGAAAGCTTTATCCACAAGAGCAACCTGACTGTATTGGCTTCCTGGAAAAATTTAAATTATTATTAATGAAAATAGAGACAAAAAAGGGCACCACAGACAGGGATCCCAAATATAATGAGGAGGTTCACAAGATAATTGCTCCTTTTGTGCATTGGGACTACTCAGTTGCACATGCTGTTATTATCTTGGTAATGAGAATTCTTAAATATCTGAAAGAATCATATATCAAACCCAAATGGTTGCCAATCAGCATTAAGTGGATCAAAAATGATCTGGCAAAATACCTCATTGAGTGGTTGATGGATGCAGAACCAAATAACTTCTTCTGGACCTCTGACTGGTGGTAACAACACTTTAATCACTTACGGCAAATTGATTCGATTGAGCTAATTTAGGCTATCATTTAACTTTTCTGAATGGTCTAAAAACCTTTGTATCATTTTATTTCTTCAGGATAGTAGAATACTTGAGAAGGGTCGGAAACAGAAAATGGAAAAAAGCTGGCCTGGGATTAATTTCTTCGCTGGACAAATGGGCTGATGATGGATCCGTCAAAGAGTGGAGAACTAAGGTGACTGCAAAAGAAGTTTCATTTTTTTTTTCAAACCCATCTCTTTGTAACTTCAGCTCTTTTTTACTAAGCAATTTTACTAAGAACAATTATAAGTAACTAGCATCTGTTTATATTGCAGTTTCCAGATGAGTTGCTGCTGAAGATGGATAAAAATGATAGCTACCCAAAAAACACTTTGGGATTACTGCGCTTCATACGAAACCTCCTTGAGCACCAGTAAGTCAAACTGAATTATAAATCATTAAGGGCCTTAATCCTATCCTCATCATATTTTCTTAGGATAAAGGAAGTATTTATTTATGATAAGGGTTTCTGAATGTTTTTCCCGATGTAACTTTTTAGTTCACTTCAGCTTTCTTTTCAATAGGCCACAGTCAAAAATATAGGAACCACTGGCAAATTGCAGACAAATGTCAGGGAGGTTTTTGTAATACAGTTGTGTTTCTCTGTTTTTCAGACCAGAGGAGGAAGACACATTGGATCTGTTGAATATGTTTCCTAATCTCTTTGAGCATGTTTATAGAATTGCCGAAAGCAAAGGGTGGAATAATGAGTCACCTCTGAAGGAAATGTGTGGACAAACATACAGCTTGCCCACCATGGTTGCATCAACACCGAGGAACTGTGAGGAGGATGTCCCACTCTCTGTTCAAGAATCTCCACGCATCTCTACTCGACCAATTGCAAATCATCACCTGGCTGATATACGCAGATCTTTAATTTAGAACGATCTTGACTTTGGTGTAAATTGCGTCTAGAAAAATGATATTACTGGAATGAATAAATAGGCCCACATTTAACTATAATGTAGTGTCTTGTGGTCTGAGTGGTCGGTAAAGACAAACATAGTCGTGAGCGCCTCTGTCAACTAATTTGATTGTTGTGATTGTTTTGTGTTTAAAAAAAACAAAAACCATTAACTCATGGTGGTGATGTTACGTGCTCCCCTCCTTATTGAATTTTCTGTCTCCCCTGCTGCGCAGGTGCACCTGGTCTGCCCCTGGCTCCGCCTCTGCCCAGGTGCTCCTAAATTCCACTCAGCCGGCTTATTAGGAGAGACTGGAGGAGAAGGATCGTCGCCTATCCTAATGGCGGAAGACTCTGTTCTGTGGATGAACTCTCTGCTGTTTTTTAAGCTGTAGGCCCCTTTGCTGCTGATGTTTTTAATGTGTAGCCTGGAGGACCTGGTAGTCTAGTTTTCGTGGCTTTATTTTGTTTCCCATAGGCTTTTGGTTAAATTTCTGTTTAGGGGAGGGAAGCTCTGGGTCCTACGGCCCGTGGTGTGGCTGGCTCGGGCCCCCTCCTTCTTTTTGTTTCTTTTGGCCAGTCCTCCAGACCTTGTTTGTTTGCTGGATGGCTTGTGTGCCATGTTTCCACATGAAACATAAAAACAACATACAAACAAACAACAGAGGATATCATATTTACATATTCAACATTTACAAATACCCAGAGTGTCCTTCTTTATTTAGTGTGTGAGTGTTTAGTTTCCCTGTATGCGTTTAGACTCACTTCTTAGAGTCCTCCCTTAGTTTGGTTGCCCATTAAAACTTGCCCCCTTGTGGCCTCTATTGTTTATTTAGACCGGTGTTTGTGGCAATTTTTTTGTTTCAGGCTGCTTGGCTGCCATTTTGTTCACCTGTTGTGCATTAAAACAACTTATAACTTTTACCAATCCCATTCTGGTTGTGTTGCTTCCCTTTGATTCCCCTAGCTCAGAAGGGAACGTAATAAGTACTGGTTGTTTTGTGTGTTTTCTTTTATGTTGCGGGTCTCCCCACGAGCCACTACCACGGAGTAGGGGGCGGGCCGTAACAATGTAGAACATCTGATTTGATGTGTTTCCTTATGTTTGTTTTTGAGATATGGCTCAGTGAAATATGGTTTTAACAACAGACCTCTCAGCTTCTCCTTTTTACTGATGAGTGCATGTATGAACTTTAATCAAGTCTCCAGGTGTTAAACTATCCATAACCTTATATGTCAAATTCTGCTTATAGGTTCATGTGCGATGCAGACGTCTGCATTTCTAACTTAACAACATGTAATCCTTCGTGCAAATTAAGCCGCTGTGTGTGTGTGTCTGTCATTTTTACCATATATGATGATGTTAAGCCTGCAGCTCAGTTTCACCCCCATAATATGTAGTCAATAAGACTAGTGAGTTTAGAACCTAACCTGTTTCGTCATGAACATGTCTAAACATAAAGTATAAGTACAAATTCCATGTAACCCGACCCCTACCGACCCTCTTATCACACACACACGGTTTCCATTAAACATAAACCTTGTTGTGGTTTTAACAATAGGAAATATGCAGTTGGTTGCCTTTTTGCCAGAATGACATGCTCTACTCTACATCATGTTATGGTGGAATGTCAACGTGGATTACAAAGGGAATGTTCTGACTGCAATCAGTTTAACCCATAAGAACCCGGACCCATTTCTACTTTTGGGAAAATGAAGGGGAACATAATTTAGACTAAATAGACCACATAGAACACTGACAAGTAACCCCCCCCCCGAGTGTCAAAGATCTGAAAAATGACTTATATGTCACATTGGGCGTTAATGATAAAGTAACTCTTATTTATAACTTAATTAATGAGGATGATTTTTGTTTTAGATTAGTTTAAACATTCTTTGAATTTAAGAAGAGATAATATATTAACTAATTGAATCAGCAAAATTAACTGAACAGATCATAATCATATTTCTAATCGTGCATATGTGTCACTCCAGAATTAATCTGGAGGTTTAAGGTTAAAGTCCCGATGTGACATTAGTGTCACAGCGATATTTATCTCATTTGTTTCATATCAATTTGATCAAGACATGTTTCCACAACAGGTTAAATGTTATAAAGGACATGTTATGTAAGCATTTTAATTATTAAATGGCTTGAATTGTACCTTCAGCAACAAAAAACAAGCTTCTGAAATGTAGCTAGTTCTGTCACATGTGTTAGTCTGACACATGGACATCTTGGACATGTTGTTATGGGAACACGTAATCGACTGACCTGGCCCGTGTCACTTGACTCGGCCATGGCACGCCACTCCGCTCCCTCTGCAAGCCCCTAAGCTGCGGGAGGCAGAAGAGAAAAGGATTTGCGAGTTCACCACTGGCTGCTGAAATGACTGCGATGCTTTGGCGACTTCTGCCTATGTGGGGTTTAAGTGGCTGAGAAACTCGAAGACAGTTTTTACCCCTCTGATTGAATCCACTGACTGATCTGTCTTTGGCAAACTTAATACACGTCTGTGAGATTTAATACCTCGGGGGCGAAAGAGGCTCTTGACTACTTCCTTTTCAGTGGGTTGTAATAAAAAGTGTCATTGTGAGGGAAAATGCTCCTCACAGCCCTGCTGGGTGCAATTTACACTATATTTGAATATCGGTGCATACAGCAGCTAAACCTAGTCTAATCACAAATGTTTAACTCTATGTGTTTACGAGGCAAATACTATACATTGAGAAATAGCAGAGTTAATCATTTATGGTTTGCAGAAATTCTACATTACATTTCTTTCCTAAATCTATCCAAAGTGTCAGTTCCAGTGGTTTCCTTTTGCTTATCCTTAAGCCAGGACCGGCTTAGACTGATAAGAGCAGCTAGCCGAGGGTCATCAGCTGCTTAGCCTCCATAGGCCTGTGCGTGTGTGTGTGTGTCCATATATGGACGTGTGCATTCTTGCATTTCAGTATGATGCAGTATGAGCATGTCTGGTTGTGTGTGCGTCAATGTTCATTATATGCCAGCATATGCACAAGCATTGTGTGATTTGCCAGCAGTGCTGATGTGCAGCGTATATATGCAGAGAGGTCGAGGATCTGCTTTATCTCGGCTCTCCGTTGCTGTATTAGAAATCCTTCCCTGACCACATTTAGGGGCCAATCCTATGCTGCACCGGCGCCGAGATATAGTATAGTCATACAGTGAAATGTGATAATTTGGCTGATTTAAATATGCTGAAATGTACTGCTGTGTGCATTCCTCCATAATTCTGCAATTGTGATTTAAGACCCTGCTAAACCTCAACTTTAATTCTGTTTACTCTGTCCTTATTCAGTGTTATATTACTGTAATCATTTCTCTGCTCTCTGAGTTCTTATTCTCTGCTGTAATGTTTTTACTTCACTCTGCTCTTTTTCTGTATTTGATCTTCCTCCACGTTTCACAGCCTAACAATATTCAATCAGGAGGCAAACAGAAGTTTCTACATTACATGAAAACTGAACTAATTAGTTAAAATATGTCTAATAAGGGGAGCTGGTCAGCATGACACTGTTTCAATCAGAAATGCATGCCTTTGATTTTTGGTCTTTTCTTTGCTTAGAGACACCAAATTGGATTAGAAGTGGGTGAAAAGCTAAGCATAAAAGTTAGGTAGAAAAGGGCAGAGACACAGTTGGTTGTCTTAATTCTGCCCCAATAACACCATGTGAGGATGAATGTGTTTCTACCCTATCACAAATTCGGCACAATCAGCCATTAGTGCTGTTTGCAGCGATGGAGTGGCCTATTAACTGAAAGCGAAGCAAATGGCAGCACTCGGTCTCATTATCCCCTTTGTTTACGTTACATCTCACTTTTTGACGCCTAATATGCGCTTCAATATAACCCTTAAGTGATAATCATTAAGAGGGTTTTTTTCGGACTTAATTCTTTACAAGCCTCATTCCCATTCCTGTGATTGATGTAAGGAAACAACTGTAAAAGGGAAAAAAAGGATTAAAGGGCTGAGATGTTTACTAATCTGCAAAACCAGCCTGTGACAGGGGCTTAAAGTGCTGTAGATGTGTCTTTGAAGAGGTAGAGACATACAGCTGTACTCTCCTCTGTTCTGCTTTACTGGGATCTGCTCCATTGCACTCCATTTTGCTTTCAATTCCTCTGGTCAGTTTTGTAAAAAGAATCTTAAAGGGGTGCTCTTAAGCTCATTTTCAGGTTCATATCAGTATTTTGTCCCTCTACTGTGACATGTCTCTATGCTTTAATGTTCAAAAAGCTCTTTATTTTTCTCATACTGCCTGTGCTGCAGCACCTCTTTTCACCCTCTGTCTGAAACCAGAGCCCAGTCTGCTCTGATTGGTTAGCTGGCCGGCTCTGTTGTGATTGGTCAACTGCTAAGAGATGCCCCGCCTCTTAGCCAATCACGTACAATGTGTTGGAGCGCTAACCAATAGAAACGGAGTGTAACATAGTGATGTCATTATGTAAGGGAAGTAAACAAAGGACTCCAATGGAGGCTTTCTGGCAGGTGTGTTGGAGAGAAACTCCATCTGGAAGGAACTTTGGGATTTTAGACTTTGCAGACCATTGTGTGAAACTCAAATACACAGTGGGCCAAAATAAAAAAAAAGGGTACTTGTCGAGGGCCGGACTGGTTTTATTGCAAACTGTATTGAAACTTATTGCACATATTAAACCTGGAACTAACAAAGCTTAAATTATTGCCCATAAAAACAACATTAAACATGAAATAATCAGTTGCATTCATTTCTTATGGCTCTATCTGCAGCTTCTCCAGAGTCATTTCTTATGATTACATTTCTCCACAGGCCAACAACAGCTTCAACAAAACTATTTCCCTCAAAGAAAAAAACAAACGTCCCCTGTTGTCTCAAGAAAAAAAGTGCAGAAGGAAACATCCATTAAACTCAATCTGCTGCTCTGTGGTGCTAGTTCAAGCCAGACACTTGGCATCTCATCTTGAGTGCAATTTCATCAATGTTTGGGGTCAGGCTCTGAGCTGAGGAGACCCTCAGGAGACCCTCAGGATTGAGTGAAGGTGTGCATGCAATATACCGGCGGGCCAGATCTAATAGTAATTAGAAATTATCCTGCGGGCCGAAATTAAATCCATCAAGGGCCTGATTTGGCCCCCGGGCCTTGAGTTTGACACATGTGATTAACATGCACTAAAACCAATAAAACACACGACAGGAAAAGGAAAACCCAAAAATTACAAGAGAGCCTCTTTAAAAAGTAATTTTAGTTATACTTGGCTTCACATTGCCATTTCCTAATCTCTGTATACTGTACAAATAAGTATTTTAAAACCCGCCACAAGGCAGATCAGCATGCAGCAAGATTAATGGTGATTCATGATGTTCAATGTATTTTAAATTGTTGGTTAATGTTACCTTTGGAAAAAGCCTTTCTATTTTCATGCGAAGCCGTAACTGCAGCTACATATTTTCCGTACAGAAATAGTAGCATCAATCTTCTAATCCAACTGTCTGCAAGAAAGCCTTTAGTGATTTCAGAAGAACATTTAGTTCGGTTTTTACTTTGAGGAGTGGAGAGGAGAGTACTTCATAATCTAATGGAGAGAGTGGGCTGCAGGAGGACGAGCGGCAGCCATGGCTTTAAGGACATTATATGGCTTTTAGATGATTTCGAGTTTGTCTTTTATGGTATTTCAGGACAATCGGATCTTGTGTAAATTATTATTTACAGCGCAATCGTAAATAATCTTCTTTGTATTTTTTGATTATTTACTGTGCAAAATCATCCAAGATTCAAATGTCATTACTCTAGAAGGTTTCATATCCAAGGTGGTTTAAAGTTTGGTTTATATCCCATGTTTGCTGACAAAATATTTCCTATAGAGCAGGGGTGTCAAACTGAAATACACAGTGGGCCAAAAAATAAAAAAATGGGTACTAGTGGAGGGCCGGACTGGTTCAATGTTTATTGCAAAACTTATTGAAATGAACTTATTGCACATATTAAACCTGGAACTAACAAAGCTTAAATTATTGCCTATAAAAACAACATTAAACATGAAATAATCAGTTGCATTCATTTATTGTGGCTCTATCTGCAGCTTCTCCAGAGTCATTTCTTATGATTACATTTTTCCACAGGCCAACAACAGCTTCAAAAAAACAATTTCCCTCAAAGAACAAACCAAACATGCCCTGTTGTCTCAAGAAAGAAAGTGCATGAGGAAACATCCATGTAAACTCAGGTTGCTGCTCTGTGATGCTAGTTCAAGCCAGATACTTGGCATCTCATCTTGGGTGCAAGGGCATCAATGTTTGGGCTCAGGCTCTGAGCTGAAGAAACCCTCAGGATGGAGTGAAGGTGTGCGTGCAATATACCGGCGGGCCAGATCTAATAGTAATTTGAAATTATCCTGCGGGCCGAAATGAAATCCACCAAGGGCCTGATTTGGCCCCCGGGCCTTGAGTTTGACACATGTGCTCTAGAAGGTTTCATATCCAAGGTGGTTTAAAGTTTGGTTTATATTCCATGTTTGCTGACCAAATCTTTCCTATACTGCATGCTGTATTCGAACACTGGACATAAATCACATCTAGTGTCCTCGAACCAAACATGGCAGCATTAAGCGATATGGCGCCAAGAGTATCATTACATATGAGGGTTTTAAAGTAAAATATATATGCCTTGCATGTGGTTCATGAGCCAAGTCTCAAATAACCATTTCTGAACTGCAGGAATTAATTGAATCGCTGCAAAATAGTTAAAGTAGACGTCAGCCAGATATCTACTTTATATTCTTTACAGTTAGAGACATTTCTGTCTTTGATGTAAGAATTTCCTTGGTGAGAATTATTGATTCTCTTTAGCTCCAACTGTGAATCCGGTCCAGAATGGGGGGGGGGGGAGACTCATGAATAAAATACAAAGAACTTTTCAATGCAAACAACTCAATCTCCTCATTGCTTTTATCATATAAACCGCTACATGTTTATCTCATGCCTCTCAATTCTGCACAGATGACAAACACATTTTCAAGCGAGCGGGATTTCCAAATTAGATTTACCAGGATTCAATCACGTTTCTCATTAAAAAACAACTTGCACCCATTGGGATCAGTATTTCCTGTCTGTTTTGACTGAGTGAGTTCACACAAGCAGATCAATAAAGGACTCTGTTTAGTATTTGAAACAGACACACACACACACACACACACACACACACACACACACACACACACACACACACACACACACACACACACACACACACACACACACACACACACACACACACACACACACACACACACACACACACACACACAGCAGGCCATTATTCTGTCCCTCAGTGTAATAGTAGAAATACATCATAAACTTCCAACTGGCCTGGAAATTGATTATGGATTCATTGATACCCACTGTCCCATGAAATAGCGACAGTAATTATTATATGAGGAATATTATAACCACTGACAACACAATGTGGAATCTTTTCCATGAGCTTGAGCTTGACTTGTATGAAGGTCACGGTTCAAATGAGCCATGCTATCGATCTCAGAAATAAGCATGATGTATTTCAGCCGGTTATGTTTGAAGAGTATTTACTATTTTCCCTCCTTTGGGATCAATATTCATTACTTGTCAGGTTAGAGCTTAATTATGAAAGCTTATAATGAATGCTTTGCTTGTATGATGAATTGTTATCATTGTGGGCGTTGGCATCTCGTGCCGGCGGCAGCGACAACAGTTTACAGTCTCATTTCTCCTCCGAGCCCTCGGCTGTGTTACACTTCTAATCAATGATCCACATGGTCCTTTACTTAAGTAATGATGCAGCTGTGCCCGAAGGAGATGCATCATGATTTTATATTGTCATTGGACACTGATGTATCTTTTTTTTCCAAACTCCACATTCAGACATTCTTGGCATAACAGTCATTGCAGAACACCTTAAATATGAACAAATCAGTCTTTCAGTTTAATACAGTAGAACAAAATATAAAAAATTGTCTTTACAGTTTTTCTCGGTTGCTAACACACTGAAATGATACATCAAGCACAATTATGTTAACTGACACTCAAAGAGCAAAACATCGGCTCAAATCTCCAAAACTCTAAACACGTTTTCAGCTTTTCACACAATTTGCAAATCAACATGGCACTTTTTGCAAACCACTGCACACGTTTCTCCACGTGAGACACAGAAATCTGACATACAGTCACGTGTTAGCTGGTTTAAAACACTGATATTCAAAATGCCTCACACATGGACCAATGATCAAGAAACACGTTCCACCTGACCAAACATGTGATAGCATAATTGTTGGCTCATCAATCAGGATGTTAGCACTATAAAAAATACCACAGGCGAGTACTTTCTTACAGCAACAATGGAAGCCAACATGGAAGCAAGAGGAAGAGGAAGAGCTGGGCTGAGAGTGAGAGGAGGAGGAAGAGTACTCTCTAATGAAATGAACGACCATTGTTTGACGATGAGAGAGGCTGGACAGAGAGTTCAGCCTATCCTGCACAATGGACTGTGGTAAACTTACTGTTATGCAACACAGACACTGACCAACCACTATATCTGTGTTGTTTATCTGAAGGACTGAGAAACAAAGAGGTGCAGGTGGAAGGCTAAGGATTTTTCAATGAAGCAGGAAGGAGCAGTTATAAACTGGGTTTTGGCAAACAATGCCATCACACTTAGAGAGATCCGAATTGTTGCACAATGTTAGTTTTGAATAAAATGTGATTTTTTTCAACAACTCATTTGTATTTCTTCCTTTACTGTATTTCTGTAAACTCAAGCAACTTTCTCTGTCGAAACCTCTACTGTATGTACAGAGCATAGCCCATAACAGATGAGAGTGCTTTAGATTATGCTCAGCAGTGTGTAGCTGGGTGGTCAAACCATCTAGTATTATGAATGAAGTGTTATATTTGGTGCAAAAGTTTGCATTTGGTAAGTGTTTATGTCGTTTTGAGTGCAGTTCTTCATTTGACAGGAGAAATGAGGTGTTTTGCACTTTGGGTGTGTGGTTTTGTGAATTGTGTTTAGTGTTCTGAGAAACTAAGCAATTTAAAAAAAAAAGTGTGTTAGCAATCGAGAAAAACTGTAAATAAAATGGTATTTGTTGGATAATTACAAGATCCCATTCCTACTTACTTCCAGTAACGCGATGCACTTTTTAAAACTATGCAAATATACACCACAAATGTGCCAAAACGCATGCAAATGAAGAAACATCTTCAACAACTTGACAAAACATGCGCAGCATAATCAAAACAAATATAGAACACAAGAAGATCAAAACTCTATGGAAACAGATACTAAAACGTGATGCAGCTGGGACGAGGGCTTGTTAACGTTTTTACGGGGATTATAAAGTTGGCAAACTGTCCCTGTTGGCAGTGAGTCTGTTTCATTGTAAGCGTTTTGCACGTTGGGGTGCTAGTGGATCGCCGGAGCTGTTAGATCAACATTAACATGCTTATTGTAGTTCTAAGTGCAATGCCTTGCGGCCTGTAGCACATCCTTGATGGAGCAGATGTGTGGGCTGGACCTTTATTTTACAGGAAAGGAGTGAGCAGAAGGTCGAGTTGTCGATTCTTGTTCTGTTTTCTGTGACTCCTATCCCTCTCACGGTACGTCCACACAGCAGCTTTGAAAAAATCTTGAAAATCTTGGAGCTGGGCGTGTATGAGAGCTTGGGGATTTTTTACGAGCAACAACCAATCACATGAATCTCCCGCCCCGACATACAAAGCAAAAAAAAACGGGGATTTTATGTGAGCAATATATACTGTATATATATATATATATATATATATATATATATATATATATATATATATAAATATATATATACATATAAACTCCCCAAACAGGCGAAAACCTACCAGTCACCCACTGTCTCTGCCACCTCCCTCCATGCCTGGTTCCTCCGGTTTGTATCCCGGTAAATAGTTCTGGTCGTCAAGAACCGGGTGATTTGCTACCGTAATTTCTCGTTTGGAATATGAGGAAATGAACTGCGGTCTGGCTCTCCCAGCTTGCACTTGGTTTGATTGGCTAGCGCTTGTACTGTCAGATTTGCATAAACGGGATTTGATTGGCTGACGCTTCCACCTGAGCTTCAAAAGTTGAACATTGCTCAACTTTTGAATCCTGAAAATCCTGGAAATCTTCGCTTTGCTTCCCCACAATGCAGTTTGGCGGAAAGCGAGGCAAAGTGACGTCACCCCCATTCAAAGTCAATGGGCAGAGAAGCGTTGGAAGATTTTTTTAAAGCTGCTGTGTGGACGTACCGTTAGACTTTCAGTTGCGCGCTACTAAAGAGAGGCGCTGCCATGGAAACCAAACAATGGTGTAGCTACATTAAAATCTGAGTGGAAACAGTCGTGAGTAAATCTGATTTTGTCAGAAATGCGGGAGAAATATGACCCCGGGAAGAAACCGGGAGAGGGCAATGAAATCGGGAGTCTCCCGCGAAAATCGGAAGGGTTGGCAAGTATGGTCTGCGGAGAGCATTTCTCCGCGATCCCAACTTAGCAGTCCGAAAAACGTTTACCCATTTAAACAGTCTTGGTAGATACCTTGTTTGTTTTAAACATCATAAATACACAAACAACAATGAATACTTACAGGTTGTGTACCCGAATCTCCCGCTGGTCCAAACAAAGTAGGAACAGCATCGTTCTTCAGTGCCCTACGCTGTACATATCCAGCATGAATCGCTGAAAGGTTTGTGAAGCTTTGTTTCGTGAAATGCTGGCGGAGGGAGTGGCCTCTGGGTATTCACACGTCACAGTACCCAGGAAGTAAACAATGGAAAATGAGAAATCTCCAACGAGGCGTTTTGGGGCAGCATAGACTGTGTTAGAGTTGTACTCCCTACAGGGTGTACTTTGAGGGTTTGTGACTCTGCAGACCGTTTACATGCATAAAAACCTTCATAACACACAAGGGGACGGGTAATAACCGGAAAAGCACGACATGAGCCCTTTAATTTGCATGTGTTTTGGGACATTTATGTGGTTTTTTTAAATATATGTTTTTCTAACTGCAGCGCATTTCTCCTAATGGAAATGTGTGTACGTGTTTGCACCTGTGGGCCACCCTATTTCTCAAATTCTAGCATCTATTGTATTTTACCAATATACTGGGAACAGGAGAAAGGCAGTACCGAGATCACCTTTAATATCTGTTTATTTTTCGCAATATGGTTATCAACAAAGTATTGTGCAGCCCTATTTTCCGTTATCACCCAAGTAAGGATTTTCCATCCTGAAATCCCATATCTATTTCCTCCTTTGTGTCTGCATGTGCACAGTGATGTATGTTCCCAACAGGGAGTGTCGTTTAAGACTGTCCCAGGAGATTTCTGAACTTCTTTGGGTTTAATGGAAGCACTGATCTTCAAATGAACACTGACAGTTTGCTTTATTCCTCCTACCCAGTGAGTTATCAGTCCCCATCAGCTGCCCCCAGAGCACTATGGGGTAGAGAGGTTTTATTGGATGTGTGGGAGTGTGTTTGTGTGTACGTGTTATTGACACTAGCAGAGGGACAGAAACAACCCCAGGTTAAAAGAGGATGTAGCATTCTGTGATTTATTTTCATTTTTCGACCATATAACTCATAGGAGTACCTTAGAAACTCTCAAATTCATTTACAAAGACGGCCAAACACACACACACACACACACACACACACACACACACACACACACACACACACACACACACACACACACACACACACACACACACACACTGAACACATATGCACAGCCTCTCTCAAATCCGAGGATTAAAAGTCTTGTGTTTGGTCGCAAATTAAACGTGTGTGTGTGTGTGTGTGTGTGTGTGTGTGTGTGTGTGTGTGTGTGTGTGTGTGTGTGTGTGTGTGTGTGTGTGTGTGTGTGTGTGTGTGTGTGTGTGTGTGTGTGTGTGTGTGTGTGTGTGTGTGTGTGTGTGTGTGTATATGATGAGAGAGCAGGAGAGGGAGACTTTTTTTGGCAGTGTGCTGAGCAGAGAGAAGGTTCAAAGCTGTGGGTTTCTTTTTTTTTTTTTGCCATCTCCCTTCTTCAGCATGTGCACCACCAATGACCTCAATTAGCTCTGCGTCTGATAGACACACACACAGAGCATCCGTAGATCACACACACATGAACACACTGGGATATAGTGTAAAGAGAGAGGGGACGGCAGTGGTGATAGGATTAGTGGAAGCGAAGCGTTTGCTGCTCAAACATGTTTGTGCGTTTCTCTGTTTCATCATTAAAGGTACACTTTCACTTTCACATGGTCTTCGGCCTACTGGCTCGAACCAGAAGGATTGTGACGCAGAGTTAGAGAAAGAAAGGAGAATCACAGACCCTATCGAGAAAGTGAGAAGAAGTTGGGTATGATCAAAGACAGGCTTTATATAAAAAAGAGAGGAGACAGAGGACAGAGCCCCAAAGTAGAAAAAAGCAAAAGGAGTTTCAGTTCAAAGAAACCAAAAACTGCCCAGAAGAAGAAGATGGAGGAGAGAAGAGAGGGAATGGCAGCAAATGGGGAGATGAGTAAATGGAAGAAAAGGACACTGGATGAAGCAAGAAATGGAAAATATGGAAGGAGAAGCAGAAGATTAACAGGAAGTAGCGAGCTGTGCACAGATGTAGGTGGAGGAAGCGGGGATCTGTCAAACGGCAGGCTCGCTGAGAAACAGTGCTCTGACCTTCACGAGACAAGCTGCTACCACCGGCAACAATTTATGCATGCTCTCACTTTGTATTATTGGCTTGGAACAGAAAGAGTGTATATGCGTGCACGGCCATGCATGCATGCGCGGCCATATGTGTGTGACAGGAACTTAGCGTGTGAATGAACGCATTGGAAGGTGTGTGATCGCCATGTGGGCCCACGCTCCACAGCACGAATAAGGTAAAGATTGAGGGGTTACCTCCATCTCACAGATTCTCCGCCTGTCTCTCCTGTAGTTCTGCTCTCCGCCTCCCTCCCTCCCTCTCACCCTGCAGCCCCATCTCTCTCCGCTGGAACTCCATTAGACCTTGCTCTATGTTATCTTATCCTGGAAATATAGCAAACCGCCTGCAGTTCAGAGCAATTATTGTACACCGTATCTCAGGAGGTGTTACAAATTAAACATGGCTTGGGTCATGCACGTTTTAGCTTTGAGCAAGGCATACAAGCAAATGTTACTACATTAACATCTTCCTGTATCCCACGTAAAAATAATAAGCATCTGATCCCAGCTTGTGAGCACACTCCTCTCTAAGCAATTTATTTTGTCATTCAGGTTTGTAAGCACCTGAGGCGTAGAAAAAAGGAAAAGGTCATCCTGCACTGTTACAAAAACCCGATAATGATTCATCATGAACAAGGGATATGGTTAAATACAAACTACATATTGCTGTGTGAGGACGTGGTGGCCTGGGGACATTTCAGTTAGTGAGGAAATCATGTTCTCCTCACTTCAAAACCGTCAGTCATTAGAGAAATGATTTCCTTTTTGTCCAAGATGTTGGTCTGAAGAATAAATATAGCTCTGAGTTAATTGTGATATAAAAGCTGCCTTATTTTCCTCACAGTGGTCCGGACTTTGATTTGAAGCCCCCGGGGATTACAATAAATAAAAAAACATCACGTGATTTCATATAAATACTTTTCTGGTAATATTAAGGCTGACTTGTTAAGAAAGATATGTATTTTTTACAGTAAGATCTCAAGTGAAACAATCGGTCAGATCCTCAGGGGTGTCAAACTCAATTTCATCACGGGCCACATCAGCATTGTGGTTGCACTCAAAGGGCCGGTTGTAACTTTAAGACTATATAAAAAGACATGTATAAATGTTGAATATATATAAAATAATGTATTATATTACATTATTGCATCTGCGTTGGATTATTATCAGATAGGGTAATAACTTCATAATTAACTACGTCTGAAAGCAGAGGTCTAGGGCAAATAATTGCAAGAAGTGACATTTTGAAAAAAAAATCTACTTTTGACAAAAAAAGTCGAATTCTGAGAAAAAGTCTAATTTGAGATGCATTGTGGGACATGTCGTTTGTGGGCAACGTGCTTCTGTAAACTAGCATGTAACCGTATAATATATTATATTCTTTGCAAGCTCTTGTGGGGTCACATAAAATGAAGTAGCGGGCCGGATTTGGCCCCCGGGCCTTGAGTTTGACACCCCTGCTCTAAGATAATGAGGAACTGAGCAGGCACAACTGATCATGTGATGTGAACGCTTATTTCGTTCTGTGTATTAAACCCGCCACTATCTTCTTATTTTATGTTCCTAATTTGTGGTGTGAAATTATGAGAATTCTTTCTAGCTTATTCAGCTTAGAATATTTCAACGAGTTTTGAGGTTTATGGACAGTGACTTTTACAGTTTAGCATTACATAACTGAATTAAATGCAGCCCATGGGGATGAATACAGATGAAGTGGGGGAAACATATTTTAGATGCTGTCCACACCACTGCTGTACTTACGGGGTGGGGGTGTGGGGGGGGATACTGTAACCAAAACAAATTGCTTCCTTGTAGCTATCTTGCAGTACTAATGCGGGATAGCTGCTCGATTTTCTACAATAGTCCCTACTGCAGGTTCATTTTCAGAGAATTGAATAAATATCTGCTGTGCTGCTCAAAATGTCAGGGAAGTTAAATTAAATAAATGTACACCAAGGGAGGGGGAAACAAAGTTTGCAGACTCTGCTTTTTTTATTGTTTATTCCCTCTCTGGTATCTTTTCTGATCTGAACACGTGTGTGTGTGTGTGTGTGTGTGTGTGTGTGTGTGTGTGTGTGTGTGTGTGTGTGTGTGTGTGTGTGTGTGTGTGTGTGTGTGTGTGTGTGTGTGTGTGTGTGTGTGTGTGTGTGTGTGTGTGTGCGTGCGTGCGTGCGTGCGTGCGTGCGTGCGTGCGTGCGTGTGTGTGTGTGTGAGAGAAAGATGCAGATTGCAGGAATCTCGCGCAGGCAATCTGTCCGCTTTAGAAGCATCTGCATCTAAGAAGGCAGTCGTCCACCTGTTGTTCGAGCCAACAGTATACAGAAGGCTTTCTAAGAGCGCCGAGCTAACGGGGGGAGAATTATCAGGAAAACAGACTGATAGCTTCTGATGTCTGGCCATGAAGACGGTCGGAGATTTGCTGCCCCTCCCCAACATGAGATTGGAAAAGCTAGGACACAACTTTTGGCTTCTTTTAACTTCTCCTAAACCACATGAAACCACTCACAGAGACACCTGCTGATGATACCTGCAGACACTCAGCAAGTTTTAAGAATCACAACAACTACAGAATCACACACACACACACACACACACACACACACACACACACACACACACACACACACACACACACACACACACACACACACACACACACACACACACACACACACACACACACACACACACACACACACACACACACATGGGCCAGAGGCTGTTTTCTGACATGTGATTAACAATGACTCCTAAAACTTAAACTGGCCTGTGGACACACACACACACACACACACACACACACACACACACACACACACACACACACACACACACACACACACACACACACACACACACACACACACACACACACACACACACACACACACACACACACACACACACACACAGAGATATCAGTTAAAGAGGTTTTCTGCCCTGTGGTTGTCCTTGGGCAATATCATCACAGAGAGAATCAATAGAGCCATCGCTCAGTGAATAGAAAGAAGAAGAGAGAGACATTGAGGAACATCTAGGGGGAGAGAGGGGGTTGTACAGAAAGATTAGGGGGAGAATTATATATGTGGAAGGGAGGGAGGAAGAACTGGATCAAGGAAGGGGAAAGAAAAATCAAGAAAAGTGAGTGAAATAGTGAAATGAAAGGGAGGGAGAGTGGGAGAGTATCACAGTGGGGTAATAGGAGCGGTGGAGTGAGCAGCTGGCAACAGTGTTTGAGCCAGAGGAGTACAAAAGGAAGCTGAAGAAAAAGTGACAAGGATGGATGAAGGAAGCGAGTGAAAGTAAAACAGATGGAGAACGAGGGAAGAAAACAGGGAGGGAGAGAAGGGGTGAGTGAGTAAGCAGAGCATGTGAGGAAGTAGTGAGTGTGAGATAAAAGGAGGGGAGTGAAGAAGGGATGCAAGAGCAGACTACAATTCAGTGAAAATGAGGGACGGGAGGTAGGGAGAGAGGAAGGGAGTGAGAAGGAGGGAGGAAATGATAGAGATAAAGGTGCACTTAGTGAGTCTGAGTGAATACATTAAGAAGGGGAAATGAGGAAGAGGGGATGAAGAAAAGAGAGCAATTTGTGGGAACCAGTGATTAAGCAAGACGGAGTTAGCAGCAATCTATAGGTCAGATTCTTGCACAAGCTTTATTATGTCTGAAAAAATAAATGATGTAATTGCCCTTGGAGGTAAAAACAGTGATCCACAAGATGAGGGTGTTACGCCCAGGTCTAGGGGAACCTAGGCGCAGCACAACATTTGCACCCTCCCCACTCCCAAGAACACGGACACCGAGTCAGAGAATGCCGTTTGGTAAATTTAATTACCAAATAATTATTTACAAACAGGAGTAACAAAACCAAAAAAACAAACAAACCTTTAAACACAAATTCTTACCTAACCGAGAAAATAAATATACAGGCTTCTTACCTACTCTACTGTAGAAACGATTATTCGAAAGAAAAGGGTTTTGCACTCCTAAGAAAAAAGTAAAGCGTGTCTACAAAGACAGGTTCAGTAGCTTTTCTTTCAACAGTCTCACGACACAAGAGAAGGACCGGTATACGGTATAAATAAGTATTAGCACAACAGGACAGATATCGTAACGCAAATTTATGTTGGGAGTAGGAGAAGTCAAGTCAGAGAGAGCGGCCGAGGAACTGCACGGCTGCAGCTTAATATCCTCCCGTCTCCCCAGGTGGACCAATCAGCATGCAGAAGGTAGCTAATCAGCTAATGGGCGGCACCACACACACACACACACACTCACACACACACACACACACACACACACACTCACAGACACAAACAAATGTACACACAAATGACCTAACGACCCAGGGTCGTAACAGAGGGCAAAGGTCATTAAACATTCCTTGTGTAATACATAATTAAAACTGCACTTATCAATACTTTTATATTGGCAAAGGATCAAAATAATAAGTAATCAAAATAAAACGATAATTATTTTATTATTATTATTACTTTTAAAAAAAAAATTATAATATATATTTATTTATTTTTCAGTTGAATTATACTTAAAGTTCAGGGTAATCAACTGTTAAAAACATACTGTTCAACATTTTTTTCTCCAATAAATGGATGTTTTCAAAGTCAATGAATAATTTAATAATCGCAATTACAACTATTGACCCAAATAATCGAGATTATGATTTTTGCCATAATCGAGCAGCCCTTCTGTGACGTGAAGTTGCTCGTAGAGAAAAACCCTCATAGAATTACCCCTCAAACCTCCTCAGAGCGTTTTATCATCTTTTAGCCCGTTGTTTTGGTTTTATGACCCGCAGCTTTACTGTTTTGATCGCTCTCACCGCGCTCATCAACCCATCTCCAGCTGCACCAGAGGGAGGTGTTTACAGCACCAGAAGATGATTGGCCCAGAAGCAAACGGCTAACAAACCAAGTTAGCAATTGTTTGGTGAACATAGCAGCACAGAACACACCTAAAGTGCCATGTGTGTTTCTCAGGAGGTGGCAAAGATATGAACAGAGTCCAAATGTGAGTAGAAAGCAATATTTCACTGAGTTCTCTGTTTGAAAGTTTCACCGCTGTGTGTTTATGTCTCTGGTTCCTGGAGTACATCTGTACATCACTGCTGAAAGGTGAGAAGTTAAATCACTGGAGGGCAGAAAAAACAAGGCTTTCAGAGGATGTTATAAATCCCTTCCTCTCAAAAATTTGTTTTTTCTTATGTGTATATCCCCTCAAAGATCTGACCTTCGCTATTCAGCCTTCAGAGGTGTTTTCACATTCCTCTGCTAAGGGGGAGGAGTCTATGCCCTTTCCCAAAAGGTGAGATGAAAAACGTAAACCCAGGCAAACTTAATTAGGTCAAACTTAATTAAGCCAAAAACTCAAAACAGTCTAATACTGAGACATATTGACAGGGAAACATTCTTTGACACAACAACGACCAAGACACCTAAAGAGAGATTGTGGACTTTCACCCCGCCATGTTTCTCATTGCTGAACATAGCAAAAACAGCAGTTGGTAACAGGGGCTGACTGGGACTTAAAATCAGCCCGGGGAACTCGACCGGCCAACCGGCACAACTCGGTATCGCTAGTCAATTGTCAACGGGGGGGGGGGGGGGGGGGGGTGCTCTAGTGAATTATCGGACCGGCCCACTTCGGTACCGGTCCACCGGGAAAACTCCCGGTATTCCCGATGGCCAGTCCGCCCCTGGTTGGTAGTGCACACTTTTTTAATGAGAAAGAGTAGATGTGCTTCCAGGCTCTTTTCAGATATTCTTTTTACTCTTTATGTGGGAAACCCATGTCGAACAAAGTATTATAAAAATGTGTCTGGAGGCATTTCAAATTTTCATTTTCAGGGTCATATTTGTATTTTCTCCCTCAACTCAGTGCTTGAATTGGAATAAAAAAGGTGCCAGTACTCTAAATCAGCAACTGTTTCAAGTCAATTTAATTGATACAGCCCAAAAACAAGAATTTGGCTCAAAGTCCTCCAACTCATACGACCAAATGGGCCGATTGTTCAGGCCCTTATTACGACCAAATATGTCGTTTGTTCAAGCGCTTAATACGTCCTATAATTACGTTTTAAAGTTTTCGCCCTCTAGTGTGTTGAATGCTAACATTACAGATGGTCGCTTATTCACAAATAACCCTCTCTGTAAAATCCTAAATTGTAGGACAGTTTGGCCATTAAAATGCTTTTTGATTAGATTTCTAGCGAGAAGTGTATATTGTACTTTTAGAATCCACGTCCAGTCGATATGTAGGATCTATAGTTTGATAGATAATACGAAGATGATTTGAGGTATGCGGCAGCCTCCATGTAAAGTTAGGGGTTGAAAACAGTATTTCCGGTCTCAACGTTTTCATAATAAAACCAATGATCAAATGATTTAACAGTGATATCTGCAGTACTCATCAACTAAAAAACATCAGTTTATCCTTGTTAATTATACGACATTTATTGGTTTAAATTGTGTACAATGCTTTTGTGTTTTTCCCATAGGTTTTTCTTTTTCGATTCTGAGAGTCACCTTTCTTTTTTCAGAGGTTTTGATAGCCTAAAACATCGATTGTTTTAGCCACAATGCATGGTTAGCTGGCCGGCTCCGTCGTGATTGGTCAACCGCTTAGAGATGTCCCGCCCCTTAGCCTATTCAACCCACAGGCCATAAGACTGTTAAACACTTGAACTTTTGAAAGAACATTCATAACATTCATCTGGCTGCAATTTATATATACGTATATCAATATTCCAATTACTTGTATATAAACTATTCTGCACTATTTCGATTACAGTATATTCTATAATATTATGTTTTGTTGTGTTGCACTGTTTAAGGAGCCTGTGACCTAAGATTTTCATCGTCATAACTACACTGTACTGTTGCTATGTGCGAATGACAATAAAAGCCTTGAATCTTGAATCTTGATTATAACATGGAAGACCCCCAAAGCAGAATAGGGCCTCTTTAAATGTCTCTTTTAGTCTAATACCTGATACTTACCTAAAACATATGACTGTGAAGTTAATCCGTGGTCTGGGCAAAGGTTAAGAGGAGTAGCAGCTGGGATGGGCATAGTGGACAAAGTGGACATAGTGGACAAAGTGGACATAGTGGACGGCCCTCAGTGAAGGAGTAATTGCTCTGGAGGGTCCCCGGCCAGGAAGGCAGCTTGTCCATCTTCAACTTCATTAGCAAGTCCCATGTTAATACGATGACAAATGGCCTACACGGGGAAAGAGGCTGATTAGATTGGAATAGACAGATTAGCTCATATTACCCTCATACTGGACCTCTTATTATTACCCAGCTGGCCTGTGCTCCTGCTCTGAGGTGAGCTTCGGCTGTCCACCCACCCCCCCACCCCCCTCCTCCTCCTCCTCTTCCCCTCACTCGACATATTGCAAAGTGCTGTGAACGCTGGAGGACAGGCATATTGGCCTATATTAATGTAATCCGTACACCTAGCACTGCCGGCTCAGCACTGTGCAGCGCTCCTCTGCAACAATGGGAGTAATGGGCAGGGCTCTCACGTATTATCACCGCTGACTGTTAGCCAGGGAGACATTAACCTGTGGAACTCAACATGTACATCTTTTTAACCATGACAGTCTGCTGCAGCCTGATTTTTTTCCCTTATCCCAGCTCATCATAAAGCCACTGATCCAGGCATGTTTAACGTAGGCTGAACCGTTACTGCTGGCCCAGGGGATTCTCTATCGAGGAGAGAAAGTATTAAGAACATTTATTTCTCTGCAGCTTAGATAGTTGCAGTCGAAAAACAGTCGCTAGGTAGAGCTAATCTTTTTACTCTGTTAGCAAAGTAATTAAACCACATCCCTCAGGCATGAAATTAGAAAATAACACACGCTTAGTTTACACATTTAAGATTGATAAAGGGAAATGTGCTCTGATCTTAAAGATGCAATTGCTCCACTGAAACCGTCATAAAGCCTAATTTTAACTCGCACAATCAATCTACAAATGTTTTGGATCAAAGGCTTTGATATGATGATGAAATTAAGAGCATAATAGTGAAATGAAGAAATTCAAGGGGCAAGTCAGCCAAACTTTTTTAAAAGATGAAACTTGAGGAGTTTTACACCCTCAAAATAATTTAGAGCAGTGTTTTGATAACATTTCCGGACTTCCATTTTTCATATTTTACAAATGCTGCATGAGGAACACACAGTTGTGAATATCATTTTCCCCGTAAACCTAATTTCTTACTTCTTACTTTTTAGTGTGTTCCTTAAGAGGATAAATACGTTGGAAGTGATTTTTAAGCTTTTCATTCATTCCGCCATCTGCTATCATGACATTTTGAAGGCTTTAATTAAGTTTCAACGTCTTCCAGTTATGTGCTGTACAAATAAGTTTTCTGTCAACCTGACACAATGACATACTTAAAATGCATGCATTTCTTTTCCAGATGTTTTCTTTCATTTAAGATAGTGAGCGTCATTTGAAAACGTGTTGTCTCACACAGCAGCTTTGAAGGGTTACAGGATATTTCAATCAACACCTTAAAGAAGCACTCGTTTCTATTTGTTCTTTTATCAAATTTGAGACAGTTAGAAGGCTGTGAAAACACGCCATTGACAACACCTTCTTAAGTTGTTATGGCAAACTGTTGCCTATTAAACAGACATGGAGCAACATTATTATTTATTTGTAATCCTGCCTCTGACTATATCTTATAAATGGTAGTCCAATATGTTCTCTCTTTATAGCTCTGTTTTGGTGTCAACCAACTCAAAATGAGGTCAAAACGGCTTCTTAGCTGAAATGCTACACTCTGTTTACTCGCTAAAAACCAACTCCAATAGCTAGTTGCTTGTTGTGTTATTGTTGTTTGTGTTGGGCATGTAGTGAACAGTCAATTTCTAAGAGTTTTTTTGTTGAAAACAGCTGCCGGGTGCAACTTGAAACTGGGTTTTTGAAAGCAGTGAGCCTGAAGAATTGCAGCCTGTAGAAAGAAACAAAACGATAACCTTTCAGAAAAGAGGTGAAATGTACAATTGGGTTTGTCTGTAGATGACCCTTTTACCGCTCAGTCATTTGGTCTCATTAGTATTAAAACAAAAAGACAATGGCAGCTTCAAAATCACAACTGAATTGTCCTTTGATTATATGCAAAGTTAATATTGTGACAGCCGTCTTTGTCTTGTCATTGTTGCATTTGTGGGTGAGTAAACCATTCAGTTGCTTTCATTGAAATCCCCAGCAGCAATGTCTTGATTAAATAAAACGTTTATTTCTGAGCCAGGTCTTTCATAATGCAGTGGTGTGCAATTGTCAAAGGCTCTTGTCGCCATGGGAATGTTCAGTAGGCAGTCAAATCGAGTTTGTGACAAAGTAAGGAGGAATACAATAAATGTCAACATCCTTGATGTCAGTTTTACGCCCCCAAACAATCACTGTGTCAAATTACTGATGACATAATACGTGTCTTAAACTTTGACAAGAAGCTTAGTTTTTTTTATAAGTCCAGAATGACATACCGCTTTCTCTGCAGATTACACAGCTATTTCATTTTTGGATTCATGGATCTGCATCTCAATCCGTTTGTCTGACCCACATCATTTGTTTCTTCTGTGAAAAGGACAGAACAAACCACAACGAGCTGCTCGGTAGCAGACCGACTACAAACGGCAGCTGTCTGTTTTCTGTCTTTTGCTAAACACCAGCGACAGGTGTTACAGTTCGTGCGTTACAGTCTGAGATAAAACACAGAGAGAATCTGCTGATGTCAGGAGAACACTGCGCCTTTCATTGTTGCCAATAATAAGCCCAGCTGAGCCTGATTCTGAACAAGCTACACTTAAAGACCAAATAAAGGGCATAAAGGGGCAGAAACACAGCAAAGGAGCTGCAGGCATGCCCAAACTTCCACCTTGGGAAAGTTTAAATGATTTAAAAAAAAACTCATCATCCGGCTGCTCATTATGTCCTACTATTGGACCTCATCATTTTCTATAATTGCCCCCATTGGCCGGACTGCTATCCTATTTTGTCCCATTCTGCTGAGAGATTAAAACATTCCTCTAGCGACCCTGACCTGTCCCAGGCCTTGTTGTGTGACTGACAGCCCATTAGCCTGCCATTGATTGGTTAAATCAAGGAATGTGTGAGCCAATCTAATTAGGGCTGAGTCCTTTCTCTCCGAATGTCAATTGAGACCCTCGGAGGAAACACAACTGCAGGCAAATTAGGCCTTTTTAATCCTCTGGATGGAGATTGTGTTTTTTACGACAAGATCAGTGTAATTCACACGGCAGAGCTTAACAAAACTAAAAGGTGTGTTTATGGACACAGTCGCAGAGAATGTTTTGCACTATAATATGTGCATATTAATCAGTCATGTCTAGGAATGCAACTACGCAATTACATACTCCCTTGGGTTTTGACTGTATTTTCTGTCTTTCATGCACATACTATATATGCACTGAAACATTTCCAGAGGTCCTGATTAATGCTTCACCCCAGTCACCTTAACAACCCCACAATGTCTCTTAGGGAGGTGATTGAGCGTACACACACACACACACACACACACACACATTTGTATGCATACGCTGACAGAAAAAAAAACATCCTATCCGTCTTTATCTCTTGCATACATAGACGCTCGGTTAGTGTGTTTGTCTCTGTTGAAGACGCACACTGGCGCACTGAGGGGAACATGTGGGGATGTTGTTCTGGGAGCTGGATTTGCCCACAGCATGTTTGGATACTATTTTGGCTAATAAGCGCAGCGCTCCACCACAGATGGTCCTTGACTGAATCTACTACCATCCCGCCATCAGTCATCTCTCCCTTCTTCTCTTTATTCATGCACAACAACAGCAGCAACAACAACGACAACGATGTATTCCTCCCAAAGCTTACCTTGACAGTCTGGGTGTTAATGGCTTTGTGAATTCAATCATGAAATCGGAACAACTTGTGTGGTCACAGGAGTACTCGAGGATTTCTCTTTTTACTCCAGGCTAAATGCTAATGAGATGTTGTTGATGATGCTTTTGTTATGAAAAATTGGTGCCAGTGTAGATGACAGTTATCAGACTGGTTTAGGGATGATGTAAAAACAGACACTGCTGTTTAACTCAAATATCTGTTTATTTCTGGTGTATATTTCTTGGTTTCCGCAGTGGTATTTATATGTGCTGCAGTTCTTTGTTTGGAGCTACTTTGTGTTTTCTTTTGCTTCGTGTCTAAGGGGTCCAAGGGCTTTTTAAGGACACCAACTTAACTCAATTTGCTGAGCAGCCACACTACTCCACTGCAAAACAAGTACTGATCAGAAAGCAAACAGTGTAACTATGTGTTGTACAATTCTCAACAAACATAAAACATTCACACTCAATTTAAAAAATACATAATTACATTAATATAAACACTAAAAGGCAACATCTTCCTAATGTTTCATTGTCATAGTCAGTACTTTAGAGCTGTGTGAAATAATTCACTGCTTAAGAGCATTTCTTTGTTATGATCATAAGAAGAGAGGTTTAGTGTGTCTCTTGGTTTAGCTGTGTTTTTAAAAGCTTTTCTATCCTGCCAGTGTAATGAGAACATCTAATTAAGTTCATTAATTTAAACCCGTGTTGCTGTTGCTCTACAGTAGATATCCTAAGCTCTCATTGAAGCTGTGGCATGAGCTGAATGTCAACATCAGCCTGCTAACAAGCTAGAAATTACAACACTAACAGGCGGATGTTTGGCTGAATGATTACCGTTTTAGTGTTACCTGGCTAAAATATGCTAATTAGCACTTAACGAAACATACGGCTGACGTTAAAAGAGATACCATTCATTTTGCCAATATTCTATATATAAACAGTTGGTTAACTCACATTTTTGCATAATGTTGTTACTAGATGAAATCTTAAATATACTTTAAAGCAACAATTATATCTATAAAACATTTTAATTTGAATACAATCCATTCAATAGTTGGTATAGTTGAGATATTTGTTGACTATACCAAGTGGAACCAAGCGACCAATAGACATCAGATGTTAAAATGACCTGCATAAATACATATTGTTTTGCAACTGACTCCACAGTAAAGAAGTGATTAAACATTTAAAATATATTTGATATCACTAGAATGTGAGTGTCTTTAACCCTTGTGTTGTGTTCAAAAGCTGTTACCGTTCATGGTGTTCGCGGGTCAATTTTGACACATGATTTATTTCAGTCCAAAACACACAAAGATAATGACTATCATCCAATATTGTTTTAACTAAATCATAACTAACTTATAATGCATTCATAACCGTACAGTCCTGTTGTAACGTTATGGCCCCAAACACATTACACCACATATTGCACACGTGCATGTGTGTGTTCAGGTTCAAGTGTTAGTGTACATATTATTTGAGAAAGGTGGAGTTCCCGTGGGGGGAGGGGGCCAAAGGGAGGGGAGACCAGGTGCATGTTGCGAACAATTATTGTTACAGTGGATAAAGGGGGTGGGGGAGGGGCGTCTAAAATCAAAGATGAATCTTGATTGGGCCAAATTTGACCTCGAGTCACCCAAAACAATTCTGCTGGGTCCTTCAGACTTGGCAAAAATGGTCGGAATCAGTTTTGTAGGGTTTATATATCTGTTGTGGAGGATATCACGAAACCTTGTTCCGATACAAAAACTAGAGCGTAGTTATTATATCATTTTAAATTGAAACCCAAACACAACATAAGGGTTAAACAGCCTACTACAATCCACAATAATGAAAGATGGCACCACCTGAGTGCTACATGAGCAATGGCTGGAAAACAAAAGGAAATCTTGGCAGAAAAATGGAGCACACACACACACACACACACACACACACACACACACACACACACACACACACACACACACACACACACACACACACACACACATACAAAAGCCCCTCACAATGCCTGCACTTTGCCATACACATGTACAGACACAGACACATACAGAACTAACACACACACACAAATCCTCAAACACACACATACACACACTTACACACTTACACACTTACACACTTAGAGATGCAGGGTGCTGCTGTTGCTCCCAGATAAGTCTCTCTCCAAAGACCAGTGTCTTTGTACATCAGGGGGAGCAGAGGGTGAAAGGAACTGCTGGAATGAACTCATGTCGTTAATTTGTTTCAACTCCAAAGACACATGCCAACACCAAATCTTCTCTACACTTGTGCACCTTCTCTAAAGAACATTCCCATCTCCGCTCTCTTATTTTCTCTCCTTCCCTCCTCTCTGTCCTTCTCTTCCCATCCCTCTGCCTGGCCTCTTGTTAGTGAGCGTTGTGCTAAGAGGTGATATTAGTGCCTTCAGTGCTGTGCCAGGAATACTAACGCACAGCTCCCTGGCATTTCAACAGCCTCTGTGTTACCTGGATTTGTACTGCCAGATTATTTAGGATTACATTTACCCACACACACACACAGGCACACACACACACACACATGCAGAGACACAGACTATTCCCCCATACAGAGGAGCGCTCAACCTTCCTCAAATTGGCAGTTGTTGTTGGCTCACCCCTGAGCTGAACCACTATGTTCTCCAGCAGTCTTCTGCGAGTGTAATTGCAATTTCGGCTCAGGAATTAATCACTGATGTAGTTTAATGGTGTGGGATATATATTTTGGGGCGAAAAGCAAATGTGCTGTCTTCCTCAAAGAGCCACAAAATGTGTTGGGTTAAAAAAGATCAAAGGAAGAAGGGATAAAGGTGAAAGCAGGACCAAATGGGTGGAGCTAGGGAGATAAACGGAAATGGGAACGGACGAAGAGAGGATGTGTGCAGATTTAAAATGCGAAGAGAGACGGCAGGTATCGAGAGAAGTGGAACTAACTGAGGGCAGGAGGTGATGAGGGAACAGGAGGAGGGATCTCACGCGGTGAAACGGAGACGTGGCCCCCGCTAGCAAAGATGAAGGGCTACTTTAATTGGGTTTCTGATGCCGGCTTAATCCTATTCTCCATATTAATCCCTTACATTGTACATAATCAAAACAAATACTCCCATGGGGGCGAAGCTGTTAAGAGGATACAGTAATACAGATAGTGCATGTGGGACACCTGTACACAACCTTTGGGGACAAACTAAGGACATGTCCCAGTCATTGCTCTCCCTCTGCAGAGGTGGGCACCGAGGGGACTTTGCAATCACACGAGAGAATCTAAATCAGCATTCTGCTCCCGGAATATATTGTGCTGCTGCAATGTAATTGTGGAACTATTCCTGAGCACGGCTTCATATGCAACAAAGCAACAAGTGGGAACAAGTCACCTTGCACAAAAATAAAATTACATCTGGGTCTACCTTTTTTTCAGTGCTGTTTTTGCCTACTACCGAAAAACATCTATTCCCATTGCTCCCAGTGCTTCAATTCGTCATGCAGCCATTTAACCGCCTCTAGAGATTTTAGTGTCTATACTTAACAATGCATATCATTCATTTCACAGTTTATTTTGTTCACTCTCCTGGTGGATTTAATTTAGAGTACTTTCTGTAGACTGTAAGCTTTATTCTTTGCCTGTTTTTGTGTAAAGTAACAACATACTTAGACTCACACGTAGATTTTAGTCGCATCTGCTTGAAGGGGCCCCAATTAAGAAGAATTGGGCCTCATTGCAACAGTATTTTTCTTGAATCTTTTCCTGAGGAAGTGTACCTCAGATACATTAGGTGTTCCTAAACCACACAGTGGTCTTATTAATCAGAATCAGAATACTTTTATTTGAAATGTACATTTGTTACAGCAAGAAAAGAGCCAAAGATAGCTTAGCATTAATTAAGAAGCATGCATAAACTTATGAAAGGTAAAAGTAGACCATTGAGTGTGAATCCCATTGTCCAATAACAATTGCCCCCAGTTAATTGTATCAGCAAGTAAATGCACTTGTGGTTTTATAAGGGTGAATCCCATTGTCCTTATTAATTAAATGTGTCTATAAGTTGATCCTATTAGCAAGCAAATGCCCCAATACGAATAAAAAGGTATGAGATTTCAGGGTCGTGTGCACAAACAGAAATTGAAAATAATTTTGAGAGAATTGTCAAAAATGTCCAAACTAAGTCTAAGCAGGGTAAAGTCTAAATGTATGTTGTGAAGTAAGTGGACGCTAAACAAGCTTCATATTTAGCAGCATCAGTAGGACAATCAATCAATCAATCAATCAATCAATCAATCAATCAATATTAATATAGCCCAATATCACAAATGTTACATTTGTCTCAGTGGACTTCACAGTTTGTACAGAATATCAGTATGACAATACGACACCCTCTGTCCTTAGACCCTCACATCATACAAGGAAATACTTCCAAAGAAACCCCACAGTTTAAAGGGGAACTGGGAGAAACCTCAGGGAGAGCAACAGAGGAGGGATCCCTCTCCCAGGACGGACAGAAGTGCAACAGATGCCGTGTGTAAATTGAAGAGATAATACATTTACAACATAGGTAGACCAAATGTTTGGAAATGCATGTGTCTATAATAAGAAGATGAATCCACGAGGATATCCATCCAGGACTTATGATCCAGAACCACAGCAACAGGCACAGCCACGACTGAAGATCCAGGGCTCACGATCCAGGACTCAGGACCACAGCAACAGGATCAGCCATGACTCAGGATCCCGGCGTAGATAGACACCAAAAAGAAATGTGGGGAAGCTGGGTTATTCGGAACATGAGAGTACACAGGTACAGACAGAGAGAAGGAAGAAGTAAGGTGTCCCCCGACAAACTAAGCCTATAGCAACAAAACTAGGGGCTGAATCTAATCAGCCCTAACTATAAGCTTTATCAAAAAGGAAAGGTCTTAAGCGCACTCTTAAGACCTAAATAGCTTCATCAACCACTCATTATTGGATGGCATGGTTCCCAGTTTACATAATTGATGAAAATTGAAGTGTCATTGTAGTGTTTATTTATTCAAAAGACCATAATGCTCTGTAAAGTAATCCAAATTATTCTGAAAAAAAATATCAATGATATGTTTTCAATTGACATCCTATAAAACACAACTGTAAAATTGCAGCTAATTAAATAACCCATTATTTTTGCTCGAACACATCAGCGAGTATGCATTAGTGTGTTCTTGAGTGTGTGTGGTTTTGTTTCTAAGAGCAAATCCATAAAGTAAGAACACATTGGTAAATGTCAGAATCATTGTTCAAACAGCATAAGTGGCTATTAATAAAAACACTTATTCTTAAGAAGTGTTAGTGAAGGATCTATTTTCTTGAAAATAAATATGAGTCGTTGTCTTCACAGTGCTCTTATCCTCAAGCATACTCAGTGCATGGTCAGGGTCCAATGAACCACAGAAAGGAGGCCTCTTGCTTCTGGGACTAATTATGAGTAAGGATGTCTATGGATTTTATAATTCACAAAGACACTCCTCATTGCTTTCATTGATTTCTCATTTCAAGAGTAAAATAAACAGTTTTTGAGAAAAGGCAGAGTTAATGTAGATTGTGGTATAACTAGGGGTGCACATAAGTGGTACGCAGGTACGCATGCGCGTCAACAATCTGAAATGCGTACCATCACTTGTGTCACAAAGCGCATTTGCGTACCGACGTACTTGTGAAGCTTTTCCAGAAGGCGGTTAGATCACCGGACGACAGAGTCGGTTTCCGTGTGCACGGACAGGGCTGCTGTTAACGTCGGTCTGTACAGCGACACTGCGCTAAAACAGCTGATCACAACGTTCACACGCTATGTGGTCACGAAGCTCTGCACTACACTGTTTTGCTTACTGCCATGTGCGTTATTATGTTCTTTAAGCGCTTTAGTTTGATGTATCGCACTTAAAGTGACACTATATTCAGCTTAACAAATACTGTAATCATCCCTTTCACAACATTACAGCAAACTGAAATATCTGAGCTCTTTTTTAAATCAACGTGACATCAAATCACACGTTAGATATAATAATGTAAAGTGACGCCAAATATGATAAAAAAAAAGTAGGAAGAGAACTATCTAGCATTAGATTATGGGTAATAACTGGTGTTAGTGGATACAATTTGACTTCTTGATCCTAGAAAATAGCCTTTTTAGCCTGGCACATTCAGCCACTTTAACATGATTTGCAAGGCACATGCAATGAACTCGACTTGCCCCCATAATCACCCCATTTTGCAACATGGATACAGAGAGGAATAACTTTGGAAGCTTACTTGTACATGCCCAGCTCCAACAGGTACCAGAGGGAGAGTGTGGAAGGAGCCATGCAAGTTTGATGTTTCTGGTTTCTGCAGCAGAACAAAGCCCACGGTGTTGGTTTTCATCTTTTCTCTATGTGGAGCAAGTGGAGCATGCAGAGAAGGTAGTGATAGGGAAGGTAGGTAAACACTTTGTGCCCAACTGGATCAGATTTGTTGGGAAACCGCAGCAGCATCACACGGGTCACCCAGTAGGCTGTGAAATGACTTGTTGATCCTCAGTGTGTGTGTGTGTGTGTGTGTGTGTGTGTGTGTGTGTGTGTGTGTGTGTGTGTGTGTGTGTGTGTGTGTGTGTGTGTGTGTGTGTGTGTGTGTGTGTGTGTGTGTGTGTGTGTGTGTGTGTGTGTGTGTGTGTGTGTGTGTGTGTGTGTGTGTGTGTGTGTGTGTGTGTGTGTGTGTGTGTGTGTGTGGAAGATAGAGGCAGTGGTATACCTTTATCTGCAGGTCAGAGAAACCTTTTCAAGTCAGACCCCATTCTGAAATGGCCCTCCAGCTTCGCTGTGGAGAGTGATGAAGTAGAAGCACAGCAGGGGAAGGAAAACATAAAGAGAAAGACGATTTGAAGGATCAGTGGAGTCTGAAAAACAAGGAATTATCAGAAAAAGAGAATGCGAGGGCCCCCAGGAGCCACACACCACTGCCCAGATCTCTGCTGGACATGAAGATTTACTCAATGTTCTGCTCTGACGATGACAAATTAGATCAGAGGAATGAGAAGTGAGTGTAGAATGAATGAAGAGAGGACCGAGTGCTGTCCCTTGCATGAAGGCAAATTAGCATGCACAGTATATCTCATTTATAGCATTGGCGCTGTCCAATGTGCTGAAAAGAGGTGGTTACACAACGGATAATGTTCTACTTGGACGGCAAGAAGGAAGAGGGGATCAATCTCAGAGGAAAATTGAGATTTCAGCAAGCTATTAGCTTTGTGTTGGCCAACCTGGCAGGGACAGTGTGATCTGCAAAGGTGCTTAAAGTGTTCTATTACCTCACAGAACAAATGACCAGCAGTTTTAACATCATCCAATTATCTCTTCTTTTTCTGGAAAATAATATTTTTGAAATTGATTAGTTAAGTTATTATGCTCTAAATGTGTGTGTTATAGAAAACCTTATTGGGTATAGTGTAAGGGAGGAGTAAAATGATATAGAGGTATGGCTAAGAGATACTCTCCACTGAAATGCAAAAAAACTAAAGTCAACTCTGAACCAAAGGGAGCAAACTCATTACGATATTGGATTGTCTATCTCACAAAAAATGATTCATCAAATGAATACAAGGAATCTGTGATTGGTTGTAGTTTAATTTCTGAATGAACACATTACAGGCGAATTCTCCCTGGGACCTGAATTAAGCGGAAGGAAATGTTACCCGACGAATTTTCATTAAAATTCAACAAGAGGCGTGCTCCGTGAGAGGTTAGATTATTGGCCGGCAGGCGCAGGAACACGCACGCACACACGCACACGCGCACGCGCACACACACACACACACACACACACACACACACACACACACACACACACCCACCCTCTCACAGCTGGTGTGCCTTCCTCCAGCAGAGACTGACAGAAGCGGGGCGACCGCTCTAAGCTGTGCGCGCTCATTTCTCCTCTCTCCACCAGCGCGCCTTTTACTGTTGACAAAAAAAACTTTGAAGAGGTGAGAGCCGAAACGTCAAAACGCCGACAAATCACCGTCGACAGCGCGCATCAAGAAATAAAAAAGGGGGCAAAGAAAAATACCCAGCAAGTCCGAGGAAAGCGGTGGAGCCGGGAGAAAGAGGGAGCTATGCCATCTCCCGCCGAGCAGAGCCCAGTCCTCCTGTGTTGTGTGTCGGAGCTGCAGCATGGTGTCTCTCTCTGGACTCTGGACCTACTGCCTCGCCCCCGGGAGACTTCCTCTCCTTTTCCTCTCCGCCAGACCGCTCCTGCTGCTTCTTTTATTCACGGTCTCATCCTGCCCGGAGTCCTGCTTCCCGCACTCGCAGACGTGTCACATCCTCGCCCGGATCGGACACACCGTGCGCCTCGGTGCGCTCTTGCCGACCCGGCAGCCGGCACGGATACAAAACGCGCTCAACCGCGCCCTGGCTAGCCTCCGGCACCAGGGTGGAGGGGCAGACTCCTCCACGACACCCTCCCAGACACCCCCTCTGCTGCCCTACAACCTGAGCCTGGAGGTGGTGGCTCGCACGCCCGCGGGAGGCGACCCGGAGTCGCTGTCCCGCAGCGCCTGCCAGGACTTGGTGGTCAGGGGGGTGTCCGCGGTGCTCGCCTTCCCCCGCTCCAGAGAGGAGCTGATCCAGGTGGAGTTCCTCTCCTCTTTCCTGGAGATCCCTTTCATATCCATCCTGGAGGACACAGAGCCGCTTGTGACTAAGGTATGGATGGATGGTGTGTGTTTCTGCTGGCTGTGCTGCACCTGTAGCAGTCATTTTTTAATGGAACAGAAAACATAATAACAGAAGGTTATTTGGGTTTTTATCATAGTTTTCTTGCGTTCTGCTCTCTAATAAGCACCAACCTCTGGCCAAACATATTTTCCTTTGGACTTTTATCAGAGGAACCTTTGCCTGACTCATTGCCTTGTGGCGAGGATTTTGGTGGCTGAGCTGGTCTCACTAGCTCGATTTTAAGTCAGGCTGAAGGCAAGGGAATAGTGTAAAGAAAAATAATTGGGACAGGGATAATACGATCCATTATTCTTGAGATTCATTTTAATAATACAATTAGCAATAATACAAATACAATAAGGACGAATGGAATAGTAGAATAAAGGACCATTTTGTGTCTCAGACTAAGTGGAGCCGCTAAATGTCTTCTCCCAGTAAAGTCTGATGTGCAGATTGATCTCAGCTGAGCTCCCTGCTGGTGGACCTGCAGGCCCTTCACATGCATCTTTAATATCTGATAGCTCTGCTTTAGTATTGGACTGAACCCTCCAGCCCTCCAGCAGCAGAGGTTTAAACTGAAATGCTTTTTTTTTTAAGCTCTCATCTTGTGTATATGTGACTCCATATGAGCAAGAGTGTGTATTTGTGCATGTGCCTGCATGTGAGTGTGTGCATGTTTGATTGAAGACGGCTGTGTTGTGGCACTTCTCTGAGTGAATCATTCAAACTGATAGATGGGTGCTGGGGAGAGGTGAGGGGCCCGCTTCTGCCACTGGTGCTATTTGTGCATGGTCATGTATTTTTTTGGCTTGTTGCTCGATGTGAGAACATTTGTAAGTAAGCAATAAGAGTGTGTTTGTGTGTGTGTCATGTTAGTATTTCCAGCGGCAGTCGAGCTGCTTGCCAGTCAGTCAATCCAACTCCAGTCATCCGCCTCTATCCAACTGAGCAGCCAACTGCATCCCCCTAACACACACACACACACACACACACACACACACACACACACACACACACACACACACACACACACACACACACACACACACACACACACACACACACACACACACACACACACACACACACTCAAACACACACACTTATTAACAAAGTGCCAACCACCACACACACATAAGGACAATACAGAGGACTTCAATTTTACTTCCACACAGGTGTAGCTAAGACTGAACACACACTCGGGGACACACCTGCCAGAGACATTGATTTCTTCTCCACCTTTTTTCTCACACACACACACACACACACACACACACACACACACACACACACACACACACACACACACACACACACACACACACACACACACACACACACACACACACACACACACACACACACACACACACACACACACACACACACACAAACACTTTCACCAACACATAGGCAGCGAGGAGAGAGAAGGAGAGAGGAACGATCCATAGTTTAAGTCTGAAATCTCTGTCCTGTCGCGTCTCTTTGTCAACAATATATTGCTTATTCGATTTCAATAAAGCTTGCATGAATGAGAAGTCACACCACTTGACGAATGTGTCGGCAAAGCAAGGAGATAAGCAACAGAGAGCAGAAGGAAAGGGAGATGAGGGGAGAACGAGAGGAAGGGGTGGGCAGGGAAGGAAGAGGGGCTTCTTCTCTTTCTTTTTTTCCCTTTTCTTTTTATTGTGGGAGGCCTTTCAGTTCTTCAAAACTGTGCCAGGCAGTCAGTGGGCAAAAGAAACAACCATCCCTCTCTTCCTCTGTGTCTCTCTGTTTCAGTAATCATTTCAAGCAGATGTTGTGTTTTTGAATGTTTGTTGTTTATGCTACAGAAATGTTCTTCAGCCTAATATTAAATTCATGATGTTTTTTTTCTGTGTCAGGCTAGTCCTCCGTGCTTCATAGAAGGAGACGTGTTCAGGTGTGAGGCAGCAGCAACATCTGTTTGTTTCTAAGCCGTAGAGGGAAAGCAGGGCAGCTGCGATGAGTAGTAGCAGACGAATAAACAGAAACTCAGGATTAAAACATGTTACATACTCAGTATAATGTGTAAGAAAAAAGTGCAGGAAGGTCAGCCTTTCAGAACCTTAATAATAAAAGGAGTAAGAAACTTAAATTGACACTTTCATGAACTACAACTCAGGATTCCTTTCTGTTCTTGTACGTGGTTGGGTAAACCGTTTAGTGCTGAAACTGTTACTTGGTTAATTAATGTATCAAGTCTAATCGTTCTATATTAAGCAAAACATTTTATTTTTCCATCGTGTGATAGCTAAAGATTTGCACCATTTAGATATAATTGTTATTGTTAGATATTTCCAATTTAAAGACCTCCCCAAGTGAGGGGCGTTTTCAGCATTTACTAACATTTGAGTGAGTTAATAATTTAGCAATTTATTACAATTGCTGTATCAAAACAGACAGAAATGCTATCCTGCAGCCTTCAAACCTTATGATTTTCAGTAAATTGCCAGTGAAGGCAATGCATTTCCATTTCTCACACTCCAGGGTGCATGTCAATAGACCGAGAGCCATGGAAGACATAAAGGAGGCTGGTAGGGGGTGGGACAGGTTCCTAACAAACTGAGAGGGCAGAGACGAGTGGGCTGGGTCAACGGGAAAGCAAATTGTTACCCTGTATACAAACCGGAAGACGGTTCTGTGCTGATAGCGAAACACACAACCAGAAGATATCATTCTAATTAGAAATGCTATTTACATTTGAGCATCAGTTGGGGAGGAGCACTCCTCAGAGGGGGGAGGAGGGCTGGAGAAATGCAGAGACAAAACAAACACTCCTGCCAAAAATGTGCCGGATCCGTCACAGATTTATCCAAATAAAGGAGGTCTTTTTGTTCGTCTCTGGAGAGTATTGGAGTGTCTGAAATCGTGGAGATTTTTCTGCTGGGTGTTGGGAACTGAGCCCATGTTTTTTCAGGTGAACGTTTCCCCGCTCTAGACATCAGAGAGAGGTAGATACACAGAGAGGAAGAGAAACACCTGCAGCAGGAGGCTACCTTCTTGCTTTATATTTAATTGTACACAGGAACCACGAAAGAAATAAAAGGGGACTTGTTGAGTGTGATTATATTGGAGGTTCTTCAAGGTCAAAGAACGTTGCGACGAGTCTTTCAAGAATGAATTAGTCTTTGGCTCTGGGTTATTTTTCTTTACTATCAGCTAATTTCTCCCTTATTTCACGATTCATCAGAAGACAAAAAATAAAAGGAATGAACTCGGAGCAGCCTCGATCAGTTACAGCGAGTGTGACATCCTGGAGGTTGTGATGATAGATGTTTCCCAGACTGCCTTTCAGTTCCCCCCAAAAAACCCACTGCTTCATAAAGGGTTCCGATTGTGACGAGTGAATTCATTTTAGTTATCCCATTCCTACTTTGCAATACTTGGGACATTTTGGGACACTAAAGGACGTAGACGGACAGGAAGGCAGACGGAGACAGAGGCCCCCCCCCCCTCCTTTGCTTAGTCAGAAGGAGCTGTGGGACTTGGTGATGCATCTCGGCAAGGAAGTGCTTATTCCTCCCAACCTACTTAAGCTAATTAGAACCAGTGTGTGACCCCTAACTGTAAATCTCTCCTGTTCATCTATAGCAGGGAGGATGGGGAATGGAGGGAAAGGGGGACAGGCGGAAGGAGGGAGAAGGAAGAAGTAAATGTCTTTCTAACTCCCATCATGGACATTTGGGCAGGTGATTAGTTCATCAGTGTCTTCTCATGGAACATGGATAAGGAATTAAATTGAGGGTATTTGATGTTTCATTAAAAATAATCACAAATAACATTTCGTAACCCCCCCCAAAAACATTATATGGGTTTAAACATTTGTATTCTGCCAGTATGTTAGGATGCGTTTGTGGAGTCATTACGGAATGAAATAAATTGTTTCCCTGCCGACTTAATTGAAAAAGACGCGTATGAAATCTCCGCACGTTTCCAATGCCTGTTTCAATTGGGTCTAACCAAACCATTTTCGATTCACTGATAGTATCACAAATGATATTGTGGATCATGATTTCTATTTCGGAAATGTATTAGCAGGGAGGCCTGGAGAAAATGGTTTTGCTGATTCCTGAATGTGATTGGGTGCGAGGGGTGGTATGGTGTGAATTCATTATTTGTCATTTCTCCACAGTGGAGGCTTTGTTCCTGCGGCTCACTCACTGACATTCACTCCCAGACCCTCATTTTGTCTGCAAATGTATCCATAAAGCATAATGCATAGGACTGTATTTCAAAGAGTATGATTCTAAATACCATGCACATAAATGTTCTCTCTGTAGTTCAAAAGAGAAGAGCTTTCTATTCATGTTTTTCAGAGTCTAGTTCTTACCTGATTTGGCTTTTAACCAGAACGATCAAGGTCTACATATGCCTTTACAATTCAAAGGCATATGTGTTTACTTCCTATTAGCACCTTGCACTTGTTACTCTGATATTAGTCTCTATTTGATGTGAAACTATTTAGCTTATTTCTCAAGTCCCTCTGAATCATGGCATTAGCTGAATGACTAAACTGCAGATGTCATCGTCATCAACCTTTTTCCCTAAAATCAAATCACCATTTAAATACGTTCATGTGTTGTGTGTTACTCACAATTCTTTCATCTACTTCCCCCTCTGCAATCTATCCATCCTGTATTCTTTTATTAAGTCACTTCTTTTTCTTTTTAATGACATACCTCATTCTGCTTAGTAAAAGGAAGATTAGTACAGTAAAAAACCCAATTTGCAACTTTGAATGAAATTACATTTTAATCCAGGGACCCTGCTGAATAAGACGCATTGTGGCTCTGAGCTAGACCTGCTCTCCGAAGACACGCACACTGAACACATTCACACACACACACACACGCACACACACACTCACACACACACACACACACACACACTCACACGCACACACACACACACACACACACACACACACACGCACACGCACACGCACACGCACACACACACATACTGTATATGATTGTCTGGTCAAGAAGGCAAGAGCTTTCACTGCTCAATTAAGACGTGTGTGTGTGTGTGTGTGTGTGTGTGTGTGTGTGTGTGTGTGTGTGTGTGTGTGTGTGTGTGTGTGTGTGTGTGTGTGTGCGTGCGTGTGTGTGTGTGTGCATGCTCGCTCATCTGTGCCTAAAACAGTTGTCAGCTCAACCCACTTCCCACAGCGAGCGAGCACACTGAACACATTCACACACACACACACACACACACACACACACACACACACACACACACACACACACACACATTCACACACACACACACACACACACACACACACACACACACACACACACACACACACACACACACACACACTAGGGCTGAACGATTAATCGATTTTGAAATGATGCAATTATCAAATCGCAAAGCCTGCGATTCTTTTTTTGTTGTTCTTCTTGTGTGTCAGTCATCCACACCAATCAGAAGTGCTGTGCTCCACATGCACCAGACATTGTTAACCAATCAGAAGTGGCCCATGATAGAAGGTGATTGACAGATTGACAGATATTTTTGAAAGTGCCTGCCCGAATTGCAATATCTGTCATAAAAATCACACACACACACACACACACACACACACACACACACACACACACACACAGACACACACACACACACACGCACACGCACACGCACGCACACACACACACACTCAGTGTCGACTGTGTGGACTGTGTGCTCACTAAAGGTTATTAAGCCTAATGAGGCTTTACGAGGCTATGCTGCCTTTAGTGTTCTCTTTGAGATGATGAGGGGATTTGTGCCCCGACCACTGTGGAATCTGAGTGAAAAGAGAGGGATAAAACTTTCTGCCAAGCCGGGGCCTCAGGCAGACTGACAGTTTGAGACAAGCCGGCCACTTAATGCAAACAGCTCAGAGCGCTTTCTTTATTAGTATTTTGATGACAGTTCAGCACTGTGTTGACTGAGCCAGATGAATTGAGCAGAGCAGAATCAGCGTAGTGTGTATTACCAAAAGGACTGTGGGCTTCTTTGGGCTGCTCTGTGTGGCGTTTGAGTTTCTCTTCTAATGTTTGGCTTGTGTTTTTGCCTCTGGTGAAGCAAATGTTTCCAGCAGCTCAACACCAGTCTAATATTTCTCTATACTTAAAAAAATACAGCATCTCAGCAGTGGTTAGAGGCAGAATGTAATGTGCACGTACTGTTTATGGGAGAGAGGGAGACGTGGTTGTCATTATAGAGAGTTAATGGAGGGGTTGAGAGAGGTATGTAGAGATCAGGGAATGAGGGATCAAGGAAGAAAGAAGGAATCAGTTTGTAGGGAATGCTAAAAGAAGGGATCAGGAAGGAAAGGGGGAATGGGACGAAGGAAGAAGAAATTAAGGAAACATGGGAGTATTCCAACAGTATCGTGAAAGGACAGAAAGATATCTGACACAGAATGCGGGGAGGGAAATGGATAGAGAAGGAAAAGAGGAATTGTATACAGTTATAGGGAACGATGGGAGAAGATCTAGGAAATAAGAAAGTAAGACATGTGGGGAACTAGAGAAGGAGCAATAAAGCAAGGATGAATTGGAGTTATGAATCGGGCGTGGAAGAAGTAAAAATGGGATAGGTTGAAGGGGCTGTGGGAATGGGAGAAGGGATGATGGAAGATGGTAGGAGATGAGGGATGACGGGCAGCCGGGGCCTTGTGCTTCGCTTCCCACTGGGGAGTCTGACGGAGGCAGTTCTATCTAAACGTTGCCAGTTCATTAGAGGATTAGCGAGTGATAACTTTCTGCTATCTGTGATTGCAAAAAACACCTACCTGCACACAGCCATACTGATAAGTGAATGCACACACACATACATTCTTTGTGAGACTTGCACACACTGCACCTAAGACTATAAACAAACTTATTTCAAACACACTGATGAAAAGACCCATTTTGTCTTTGGAATACTTTTAAAAAGACTCTACTATTACAGCAACTACTGCTATTGACTGGGCAGTAGTTGTATGTGTATATGTGTGGACATTTGTGTAATTGTGGTACTTTAGGTAGGAACTGAGGCATAACACCAGAAATCTAGGCCAGGTGGACGTTAGTGATAAGGGCAGGCTTGGAGACGACACGCATATAGGGCCCTATAGAAGCTCCCACAGGTCAGAGGTGGAAGACGGGCAGACAGGAGGCGAGACAGGTGGGAGAAGGTGAGCGAGACATGTGCTGATGTGAGATTAAACAGATGCTGACAGATGGCTAAGAGACACGGTTGAATGAGTGCCAAGGCGACAGGTTCGCCAAACACCCGCGGGTGACGTCAAGAAAGTGGGGAAAACAAGAAGAAAGGGGTAAGGCAAAGTAAAAAGTAGCAAAGTGTAAAGAGTAAGCAAGATAAAGAACTTGGAGGGAAAAAGAATGATTGAGAGAGCGATTCAGAAAAGTTTCAAATGGGAAGATTAAACTGAGAGAGACAGCAGAGTAAAGTGTGCAAGCTAGTAAGAGATAAAAGAAGTGAAATTGGACCAGGAAGTGACAAAGAAAATTTGACGGAGCGAGAAGCCGTCAGAGATGAAGCCATTTGAGAGGCGAGCGATGCGCAGACAGCAGGATTGAAAGATGGTAAACCCCAAGGTAACTTCTGTGTTACTTCTGGGATATTTATGTTGGGAGTTGGCAAGAAAACAGGGATGATTTAGAGCCCATCTGGATGGGCTTCAACACCACCTGCCCACAGAGGAAAGGCTGCAGGGAGACACCAGTGTACCGGTGGCACTCACACACCAACGCACACCGATACATCGTTTACATGAGGTACATGTGTAGAAATGCAGCCATTTTCACCATGTGGCTCTCTGCCAGCTCGTTGGATGGGAAATTAAATAATCACCATGCTGTTTGTTCTGGCTTGTAATGATTGAAACACACAGGGCAGGCCTCCAGGGAGTTTTTTTACCCAAAGCAAAAAGCAGAGAATTGAAGTTGTTATTGTTGTTATTGTTATTATTATCACCATGCGTCGCTTTCCACCTTCTTCTCCAGTAGGACTCAGATGAGGGTGTTGCACTTTTCTTTTCCTTATACATGTGATGTTTTGGTGTTGTTTTGTTTCTTTCCGTTAACCATCAAGTGGGAAATAAGTATTTTTTTTGTGTGTTTCTCTTAGTATCCTAAGATACTGTTATGTTTGGCTTTGAAAAAAAAAAGTATTATTATGAAGGGCTGACCATCTATTTTTATTTTTTTTTAGAAAGGGGCAGGTCACATAAGATTTTATTCTTCTCCCTGCTCCTTTTCGCTCAATGGTGTTTTGGTAGAGTCATGTTTTGTGGCAATTATTGTACATTTGGTTTTGCGTACCAAATAAAAATGTAATTAAATGAAATGAAGTAAAAAAAAAAAACAGTGTACCGGTGGCCCTCACACACCAACGCACACCGATACATCGTTTACATGAGGTACATGTGTAGAAATGCAGCCATTTTCACCATTTGGCTCTCTGCCAGCTCGTTGGATGTGAAATTAAATAATCACCATGCTGTTTGTTCTGGCTTTTACGACAATGTAATGATTGAAACACACAGGGCAGGCCACCAGGGAGTTTTTTTACCCAAAGCAAGAAGCAGAGAATTGAAGTAAAAAAGGCTCCAGCGACAAACAAAGTGTTTGCCTATGTCCATGGGTCACCGATTTTCTAAAAGATTACTTTGCTCAAAGTTAAACTTTTTTGCGCAAGCATAACATATTATTATAGGTCTACTCGAGCTATTATAGTACTCCATTAAAAAAGAAGGGGCTGGCTTTGCTAGGAGACACGCTGCCACCTTCTGCGGCGTGCTGCTGACTGATGGCCGTGCGCAGATCATTTATACTGCGGGGGTTTCAGAGTCTGACACTGTAGACCCCCTGCAGACAAACACCCTCTGTCTAATGAAATGTAAGAAACTATAGTAATGGAGAAAAGTGTGTATTAATGGTTTTTCACTCTAAATCAATATTTTTTGCCTTACTTTGAATTGGTAGATATTTTTTACGGCAGTTCCAACAGTAGGCCTAGATACTGTGAGTAGTAATGATGCGATGGGGTCTAGTAGTTTCTGTTCGCAATATACCTATAGAGACACTGAAACCATTTTACTGGATCACTTTGACAAATAAGAAAATATGATGATTATACAGAGCATCTTTTTTGATATGATTCCTAGACTTACGGATCTTAATTTGTATTGCACCAAAAATAATCTTCACTACCTGCTTTCTGCCTCATCTGAAGCCCCTGTGAACAAATATAAATTCACAAGGCACAATTCAGGAACACAAACTTCTCCTGTAACTAACTACATGGATATATTAATGTGGACACAATCATACACACACACACACACACACACACACCCCCCCACACACACACACACACACACACACACACACACACACACACACACACACACACACACACACACACACACACACACACACACCCACACACACACACACACACACACACGGACCAAAACACCTCACACCTACACACACTCAGATATGACACCCACAGCTCTGTTTCCTCACCACACATAGCATGTGCGGCACCGTACAGACAGATTGTATCCTGTAGCATCCATCATAAATACAAGCAGTTGTCATTTGTTGGGAAGTCTTGTTTCTCTTCCATATTTCTCTCCCTCTTTCTCCCACTCTATCTCTCTTTCTGAATTGACCTCTGTGTTCTCGCCGCCTCCATAAAGCAGAGCAGAGCGGAACAACGGATAAATCCCGAGTGATATCCCAGGCTGAGTGCAGGGGAAACAAGACGACGTGATATTCATATGCATAACATCTAACGCACAAACACTATTTATGGGCTGGAAGGAGAATTGGGGACACGGTTCCACTGATGGAGAGTCACGACGAGACACAGGAAGTAAGATTTAAAGAAGGGAAAGGATTGAAGGCAATGGATGGGTGAATCGGGCAAGGCGACAATAAATGAAAGCTCACGGTTATGGTGACACAGATAAAAAAGAAGAGACATCAAATAAAGGGTAAAGAAGTGTGAGCGGAGAGAAACAGGATGTGATCAATTTCCCCTTCTCATTGCCCTTCCTACAAAGGACAGACTGTCCTGCAGATAGCGCTAAAGCAGTTTCCCGACGCACTTATCTGGTGCCAAGTCACGCAAGAGAGCGGAGCAATATTTCACTATAATTCAGGTTAGCATGCATATATCTCGCATCCATCCCCCATTTACTCTGCTTTATTATAAGGAGAAACCAAGAACGCTGCGAAATTACGATTATTTATAACACTTTCTGAGATTTATTCAACGACCGAGATCTGGACTATTTGGAAAAAAGATGACATCTGTGACGAATAGCATGAAACAGAAACAAATTACTTTTTTCTCAGGAGAGTATAATGCATTTACGGCTGATAGAAAACCAGTCCGTGCTGTATTGAACAACTTAACTTTTTAGTTGCGCTCTTGGGTTATTGATGCAATAATTGATGAAAAACACGAGTGTTGTGTTCCTGGTGTAAAGCAGAATCAATAAGTTCTGAACTACCTCAAGCGAGAAAAACAGATTTTTTTAATTAAGGAAGGGGACAGACATATCATTTTTTTAAAGGTGAAATGACTGGTTGCAATGTTTATTTGTCAGTGTAGGAGCAGTTGAGTGCACTAACACGAGGGTTTGTCAGGTTGATGTCAGGGTGTGTTTCCTCTGTTTATTTTTCCAGTCATGACACAGTGGCAGAGTGGACAGGCTCTGAAGCGTTGAGGTGGAATGGTTTGGTTGAGATGTCCCTTCCGCCAGCAGATATATTTTTCATGCTGCTCGCTGCCGGACTGCCGAGAGAGAGTTGTCAGGTATCAAATTGAACTAAAGAAGAGATCTCTCAGTTTTGGTCGAGATGCGGCAGAAGAATGTCCTTAATTGAATTTCTTATATAACATGATTTCCATACAGCATGTGATAATGTAACAGCATTAGAAACCATAGAAACAGCTGCACTCTTAGTCTCACCAAGGTGGCTTTCTTCACACAGCGTCCTTTCAATGTAAAGTTTAAAACTGAAGTTATTCAGCCTTTAAAAACTGCACTTTGCACTTGCTTGATGTAGATAAATGTCATGTAGAAGGGAATAGAATTTAGAAGTCTGTCTGTGAGCAAAAAGCCCACTGGAAAGTCATGCTGGAATACCGTTATCTATCAGTAAATAAATCAAATGCATGCTTGAAGGTGAAAAAATAGTGCCAATGGTATATGGCATTTTAGAGATGTATTGCACACAGGCAAACTGGCTTAAATGTTGAAAAACAATCCCCAATTTCTTTAGCTGGCAATAGAACACAGAATATTCTTTGATGGATTAGTTGTTTAACATTAATTTGTGCTTTTATTTTTGTTAAATGTTCTGCTCCAACTAAATAAATAGACAGGCTTTACATGTTAGTAAACTGGGAGCCTATGGACTACGTCTTATCCGGCCACTGGTGTGCATGATCATCCAGTTATGGTGCCATTTATTTGTTCCATAGAGCATGTGATAATGTAACAGCATTAGAAACCATAGAAACAGCTGCACTGTTAGTCTCACCCAGGTGGCTTTCTTCACCCAGCTGTCTAAAGCCATAAAACATATTCAGCACAAAGTCTAAAACCTTTTTTGCCGTCCTTTCAATGTAAAGTTTAAAACTGAAGTTATTCAGCCTTTAAAAACTGCACTTTGCACTTGCTTGATGTAGATAAATGTCATGTAGAAGGGAATAAAATGTAGACAAAAGCTCACTGGCAAGTCATGCTGGAATACCGTTATCCATCAGTAAATATAAATCAAATGCATGCTTGAAGTTGAAAAAAATATAGAATCTAAGTGAAAAAGTGTTAATGTTATATAACATATCAGAAATGTATTACACAGGGGCAAACTTGCTTAAATGTTGGAAAACAATCCCCAATTTCTTTAGCTGGCAATAGAACATAGGATATTCGTTGATGGATTTCTTGTTTAACATTAATTTATTGTTGTTAAATGTTGTGCTCCAACTAAATAAATAGACAGGCTTTACATGTTAGTAAACTGGAAGCATATGGACTGCCTCTTATCCGGCCACTGATGTGCATGATCATCCAGTTATGGTGCCATTTATTTTTTGGTTTGTTTGTTTTTTGGCATAAACAAAGCTGAGCTTATGACTCAGCAAAGCGATCATTGTTTTGGACATTCCTATGGCGGTCACTCACTCGCAGACTTTGTTTAATAGTGCTAATTTTCAAAATGGTAGCGTATTACAGTTGCAGGATTCATTGGCAGAACTGTCAGCTCTGGTTATTAAAGGATGCCTGATAGACTAGGACGTGGCCAGAGGCTCCATTCCAGTTCTCTGTCAAGTCTTTGTCAGTTTCAATCAGACGATGATGACAGGAGCAGAGCTGGGCTACATGTCCAATGCCAAGGCTTTCCCAGCAGCAATGCAGCTCTGCCAATGTTACGGTTTGTGAGCATGTGTGTCTTTTGTTGTAATGTTGGATGTGAAAGAATGCTTTGTGTGTGTGTGTGTGTGTGTGTGTGTGTGTGTGTGTGTGTGTGTGTGTGTGTGTGTGTGTGTGTGTGTGTGTGTGTGTGTGTGTGTGTGTGTGTGTGTGTGTGTGTGTGTGTGTGTGTGTGTGTGTGTGTGTGTGTGTGTGTGTGCGTGCGTGCGTGCGTGCGTGCGTGCGTGCGTGCGTGCGTGCGTGCGTGCGTGCGTGCGTGCGTGCGTGCGTGCGTGCGTGCGTGCGTGCGTGCGTGCGTGCGTGTGCGTTTGAAAGTGTTCCAGTCATGTCTTCAATGGCTTAGATCTGATTTCGAGTTGGTGAAATACTTTGATTTATTAAGCAATGAGTGTCACCCATTGGGGATCACATCTGGAAGGACTTTAGTTCTAGCTGCATTCATTTATATTGGGCCACCAGAGCATTACAAAACCCTAATCACAATGTTCTTATGTTAAAAAGTTGTTATGGTAGATGTCCTTCCAAGCTGTTATCTATTTACACATTCAGCAACATCAGCATTCAGATCTCTTATTGGTCACCTGACGAAAGTAGGTGAAATATTTTTTCTTTTTTTAATGTATTTTCATCTCCTCCATCTTCTGAGACACATGTGTTGTTCTTAGGATACATTACTCTCTCATCATCAACACCAGATATGTGCTGAGTTGTCGATCCTCTGTTTGGTGCTGGACAAGTAGGGCTGAGCTGGTTTCCCAGACTTTCTTTTTTAAAAGCTATCGACTTTGGCCTTGAAATCCAAAACAAGACATTCCCAAACCTTTCCTGTTCCAGTTGTGCACGAACAAACGACATGCTTTCCCTGTGAGTGAACTAAACACCGGTTCACCATAAGGAGAGCTGGTCGGATGTAATTCCGTGCTGGCACTTAAAGGATGAGATATTGATCGTAACACACACAACTTATTCTCCTGCTCTTCGTAAATCACTTTGTGATTGACAGGTCCCGGTCCCGGACCTGTCCGTCCCATTGACTGTTGATTTCGTCAGCATACCTTCATCCATTCAGGCAACCAGTGGGTTAACCCTGCTTTCAAATCAGCTGCTTCTCTGAGAGCATTTATTAACAGTGGGTATTTTCCGAAGCCTAATAATATCGCCGGTTGTCTTTCTATAGCATGCCTGAGATTGCACAAGCTTAAGTGATTAGTTTTGCAGCGGCACAAATCGCTTGGAGGTAGATTGTCAGCAAAGAGTGCAGAAGGTCCTCGGGAGGAAAGCATTCAGTCCTCTAGCTATTTAATTATGGGGGCGGCAGACCCCTGGGTGCACGGCTTCATTCTCCCACTACGGTGGCTCGCTAACAAACTCTGTTGAGTGCCTTTGATTGATCTGAAGCCATTTGAGGTGGCCGTGAAAAGACAAAGGCATGTGACAGAAGGAGGGAAGAGGAAAGGAGGGGGAAGAGAAGTGGGCAGGGAGGCGGGAGGCGGGATGGAGGGACGAGAGATGGAAGGAAAGAGAAGGGGACAGAGAGCTGCAGGGAGGGAAGCGTGAAGGCAGGGAGAGGGAATGAGGGATGAAGGGAAGCAAGGCGTGGATGAATGGCTGGAGGGAGGGGTGTGGGGGGGGGGAGGCTGGCTCTTTCCTGCACACACAGCTACTCACCCTGGAGGAGCACTGAGCCGAGCGCACATAGACAAACAAACATCTACACACAAAAACACACTTGGTTAAAATGTTTTTAGAGCTTCCACATGGGAGTAGAGATGTGGATGTATTTGCATAAATGGGGATTATAATCTGAGCCAGTGGACAGTAGCGATGGCTAAAGTAGATAAGATACAACTTTCATTATCCCCCCCCCCACACCCTGTTACCACACACAACCTCTCCATTTACTGCTTACTCTCTTTTTTCCGCTCGGAACAGAAACAGTCTCTCTTCCTCAGTCTCTCTTCCTCAGTCTCCTCCCCCTCGGTCTCTCTGCAAACACTCTTCCTGTATATTTGTTGTGCAGCTAACGTCCAACTTCCCTCCTTATCTGCCTTACTTAACTCCCGGCGTGAGAACTTTTTCAATCATCCCTGCCTCTTCCTCTGTGGGTTTAGGGACGAAGGCACTGTTTTGGCAGGATAAAGCGTCCGCAGAGGAAAGAGAGGGAGAAAAAGAGAAGGATGGAGGCAGGAAGGAAGGAGAAGTTGAGGGAGAGATTCCGCAGTGACTCCGTTCCAACAAGTCATCTTTCATTTTTTACGACTTCAATCAAGTGTCCTTGAAACCTAAATATACTCTTCATGCACTCTTATCCTGACGGGAAGGCTGGGATACCTTAACGTATAATACCTGCTCTGCCCATTGTGTGCACACATTTTAATGACTGCCACTCTAATGCTGTTTTTTTTTAGCAAACACTGTCCTGTCCCGGCTCTCTCTTGGCACAAATACAAAACATTTCCTCTTTTTTTTCTCGGCCATTGTCTCTCGCTGGGCAGTCCCTCTCTCTCTCCCTCTCTCCTTTATCCCCTCCCACACCTTTTATTCTTCACCTCAACCCGTCTCTTTTCTTCCACCTTCACACACAGTCTCTCTATATTCCCTTTGGCAGGAGACCACTGCAGTTTGTCACACACTGAGCAATATGGTGCCGATTGGAATCACTAACTGTGTGTGTGTGTGTGTGTGTGTGTGTGTGTGTGTGTGTGTGTGTGTGTGTGTGTGTGTGTGTGTGTGTGTGTGTGTGTGTGTGTGTGTGTGTGTGTGTGTGTGTGTGTGTGTGTGTGTGTGTGTGTGTGTGTGTGTGTGTGTGTGTGTGTGTGTGTGTGTGTGTGTGTTAGCTATGGATGTACTGTAACCTTGCCCAGAGATCTCTGGCTGTCGCCTTCGTGTTTGTTCCAGGACAGTTACAGAGTTATAGGAGTATACCTCCCTCTGTGTAACTCACTGGGATGCACTCTGTCTGTATGTGTGTGTTGGTGTGTGTCAGGGAGTGCCCAGTGCAGGACTGCCTCCTCGTCCCATTTCCATATTTATTTTTCTCATTAAGACTTGTCTTCCCCTTCTCCATTTCTCTCCTGTTCCTGTCCATTTCCTCATTTGTTTTTCTTCCTATTTTCCCCCTCTGCTCCTTGGTCTATCAATCTCCCCTTCTCTCCATTTTTGTTTCTCTCCCCCTTATCGCTTTTATTCCCTTCTATTTTCCTCCTACTCATTTTCCACCTGCATGGGATTGCTGTTCAGAGCCAGCGAGTACGGCGCTTGTAATACCCTGACCATAGTTATTTAGCCGCGTTATGACAGGTAGGGAAATGAAATCACCACTTGGCTGTGCGCGTGTTTTTCTTTTCGTTCCCCTTTACTGTTTCCCATTTATGAGACCCTGCTGCAGGGCTATTTTTAGTCGGCTGCCACCTTCTCAGTGGCTTGTGAAACCCAGCCGCCAGACGTTCACTTATGCAGAAATGTTTTATCATGATTGCAGGATTGATGAATGATATTATCTGCAGTTGTGCTTGGCATAAAAACAACACTTCCCTCCCTGTTTTCTCTCTCCGTCGTCCCTGTCCTGCAAAGATGGTCCGTTATATTTTCTTACTATTTTGATGAACGGTTCAAAACTTCAGTAAATCTGAGGAGAACTCCAGCCTGCTGTAGGCTGATGATGAATTGTTCACGATCGATACTCTGGGTTGTTTACTCACATGCATGTTAACTCCTTATTTATGTGTTTAAGCCATGGTTGCAGCTTGGCTCTACTCTATGTGATGAAGTCTGTATATCTGCACATAACTACGTTGGCCTAGGTTGGAGCATCTCAACAATTATTGGACAGATTGCCATGAAATTCTTTACTGTCACATGTTACCCAGATGAATACAAATGACATACCTGTACAACTATTGGATGACATTTGATACAAACAGTAGGACATACTTAGCAAACAGATACTTAAATCATGGCATTTTAAATGTAAGACTAACTAGGGCTGTACAAATTGTAAAAAAAATAAGAAATTGGGATGATTCTTGACTGATCAACTGTAATTTATGATTGATCATTATTGAATACTTTGTAAAAAAATATATTCGATTATCCTGTTTTTTTCAAGAGAAACTGTATCAAACACATTGGATTTGTTTTGTTAGGCATGGAGAATGTGATTGGTTGTCAAGGATACCTCTGCAGCTCCATAACGCTTCATTCAAAATGTGTTTTGACACATTGATATTATTTTATTTCAACAAACACTTTGCTCTCTGTGATTTGAATATTGCACCTGTCCAAAATGCAATTTGGTGACATTTGGATGAATTCTGCTGTCTTAACATATTGCACGAAACGAATAATGATATATTCTTTTTGCTTAAAGAGTCATGAGCTCTGTGTCTGTTGTCTGTTGTTATACAGTACCTATAACCATCAAACAAAGCTCCTGATTGTAACATACTCACAGATTTAACTATAAGATTTAAATGAGGACACTGTTGACGTTTGGCCGTTTTGATCCGTTTTAAAATGTGTCTAAAATGGCTTCAGATAAGCCAGAAGCGGGGCTTTAGTGGGTGCAGCCAAAGGCCATTTGTCTCTCATGCTTTCCACCCTCTGATATTTTATCCCCATCTGTGGCTTCATGCACACAGTTTGTCGAAAATGTTAAACTATTGTCCCTTTAACTCTCCCATGACTCCATGTTTTGTTACTTCCCCAAACAGAAAATGAACCAGTGGTGCCAGGTTTCTCGTATTTCATTCAAACATTTCACACTCTCTGAAAGGATCCCCATATAAGTCCTGCTACCATAAAACTCCAATGTGGATTGATTTGCTCATGCTTCCGTGATGAAGTGGGGGTAGTAGAAGTAGTAGTAGCCTAAAGGTTGGAGAAGCAGGGGGTGATGTCATGGTTGCTGCTGGGAAAATATGGAAGGAGTACAGTATGAGATGCTTTTTAGGAAAAGAATGGAGGAAGGGTGTGAAAGTTCCTCATGAGAAGTATGGTGAATATGACGAAGCTTGTTCACGGTTAGTTGATTTTCACTGGGAAAAAAATCTAGTTTCAAAGAAAGAAACTTTTCTGAAATGAATCTTTCCGGGGACAAAAATAATTTTTCTAGGATTCAGAAAAAGCCGGTATTACTTGAGAGCACACTATTTCCATCTGCGTGTTTTTTGCTTAGCTCAGGAGCCCAGCTCGGGTGACAGATCGGTCCCAAGGAAAGGACACGCTGGCTGGCTGATGTTCAAAAATGGAAGACGTGTGATGTTCTGATCCGTAAAAGTCATTTTATCTTTTGGCTATCTTTCAAGAAATCATTCACTTGGTATCTCTCTTAAGGGTGTAGTTTCCCCCACACACATTCCCTTTTACTTTCCCTCCCTCCCTCGTCTGTCAGTTGCCTAATCTGATATTAAACATGCTCCCAAATGCTACACTACCCTTCAAAGATCCCTTTTACCCGTGAGACACGTACACCTGCCAATGACATTCCCCTCTCTCAGTCTCTCTTAACTATGGGGACACACCTGCGGGAGACATTGATTTCTTCTCCATCTTTTCCACACACACACACACACACACACACACACACACACACACACACACACACACACACACACACACACACACACACACACACACACACACACACACACACCGACCTGCCATTGCCCACAAAGCACCTTCCCTTTGAGCAGCTTCTACAAATGTCAGGCAGGGGGTGAAGGAAGCGGAAGGAGGTTTGTCGGGGGTTGTTGGGGATTGAGTGAGAGATGCATACATCAGACACGAGGAGGATTTTACTTTTGCGTGAAATCACGTTATCAGAGCGGCACAGGGTATGCCAGCCGGGGAGAAGGAAGCAGGGGGAGGAGGGGCTGAGAGACAGGAGGGGGAAAGGAAATGTTCTAGACACTGTGGGCTTTCACTGCATGCCTCCGAAATATAACACATATTGAGAAACAGAGAATTTATATTGATGAATTATTACTTTCATTTGGATGTGGATGTGGACCGGCCAACAGGATTGGGTGTGAATTTCACGGTTACTTTGTCTTGAACACCAACCTAAGCTTCAAAGAAATGTCTTAGATAGAAAGAGGAGCGTATAATCGCCGACATAATATGCGCTCACACATGCTCACGCATACTATACACAGTGTTGGCATAATCTCCCCTCCCTGGCATGTGGATTCTCACTCTGAAGCGCTCTCACTTTTATTGTATGCATCATATTAGACACGGCATTTTAGTGCTCACATGCATGGGAATCAGAGACTTGTTTTAAAAAGGTAGTATCGCACACACACTCAAAACCTGCACACAAACACTTCCTGATATTTATTATGTTGTTATTTTTCATCTGTGGCTAATATTAATTATTCATTCTGTCTGTTTGCCCACAAATTTCATCCCAGGAGATTAATATGAAATGTATCTGTCCCACTTCCTCCCCGGCATGCTCACTCACGCCCTACCTGACACTGAGCAAGAAGCCTATTTGCTATGCAGGGGAACCTCCGACAAGCTGTAGACCTAAACTTGAGTTCATTAGGCATTAATCAAAATCAGATCGTTAATCTCGACACGATTATCTCTTATATTTTGTAAATTATGTTCCTCCTCTAGCATACTGAGTGGAAGAGGGACGCACACTGGGGCATGCACACAAACTGACTGACGTATACACACACAGTGAAGACAATTTACATAGCGCCGTGTGTGTGTGTGTGTGTGTGTGTGTGTGTGTGTGTGTGTGTGTGTGTGTGTGTGTGTGTGTGTGTGTGTGTGTGTGTGTGTGTGTGTGTGTGTGTGTGTGTGTGTGTGTGTGTGTGTGTGTGTGTGTGTGTGTGTGTGTGTGTGTGTGTGTGTGTGGGCTGACAAACTAGCTCTCATTGCTCTTTGATGCCCTTTACATGTTTCAATCAACATCAATCAACGCTCAGAATTGCAGCTCTTCATTTTAATTGAGACTGAAATGCAGCTGGGTCAAAAATTAAAAACATAATTTTACATGTTTTTTTTAATTTAATCTGAATGATGGCTTGTTAAAGTATAAGAAAAATATTTTGGTCAAGCTCAGGATATTATGCTTAATTTTTTTTTTACCATCCCCAGTTACTGTGTGTGCACCCTGTTACTGTGAAAAATAGTAACAGGGTGGACGGTAACAGGGTGGACATTTTAGGCTAAACTTGGCTATTGCTACATGTGTGATGATAATCAAGCTAGCACTTGGTGACAACAGAAACATATATTTGATAGATATATTCACCATATTTTCTAAATGTAAAACAAATGATCAGTTCCATTAAAAATGAGCCTAACAGGGTGGACATTTTATGCTTTACCGCAATAGTTAAGTTCTTTAAAACATTAGAAAAACGTTGAAGGAAGGACGCATTCACTCTGCTTCTTGAAGATTATTTCCCACTCAAAATGTATCCTTCTTCTTCTTGAGTCATACAAATATTAGAATAGTAAAGGGGCGTGTCCAGAGGGATTCAAATCAGAGTAACAGGGGGGACATTCAAACAGGGGACACACACTTTATTTTCAATACAAATTCATTAATAACAACAATTTCAATTTGTACAAAAATGTAGAATTTGTTTGTATTTCTTTGATTTATTTTTGCATATCTGTTACAGAAGTTGAGCAAACATGATTGGGGACACAGCAATTTGTACTACTTGTGCTAAAATCAGAGTAATTATTTAGAATATTTAATATCCTGGCTAAATAACATTGTTGTTTTATGGTAGAGGGTATAAACATTTAAAACCAAGCTTTTACAAAATAAGCATTAGACGTTTTTAAATACAAAATATATGATATAATGTGGTGGGGACCTAAATGGCACCGAATGCTAGGAATGACCCAGCTGCAGAGAGAGAGAGAGAGAAGAGAGGGAAGATTTGACAGATCAGTGAATATTGCTTTCATTCAGTTAGAACATAATGGGGTCAAATGTCACCGTACACCACAGCAACTTCGCCGACCAATGCACACACACCCAGAAGTACACACTAATCATACTGGCTGACATCTGCTCCGTCCTAATTGAGGTATCACACATTGCCGGGGTCTTTGCCAACTGAGGAAATTAAGTTTGGCTCCGAAAAGTCCCGCTACTTAGGAAGATCTGACGCATATAATCTCTTTTATTAATCTAAATTGGAGGTGACTTTGTAGAGTGTTTAAAACTCTGAGCTGGCATTTACAGAAAGATTATTGCTTTTTCTTTATTCCCTTTTCTTTTCCTGCTCTTTAGCTTTGAGCCGCAGAACTGTAGCTATCGCTGGGTTTTCCAGAAGAGGCAAGAGGTCTCTGGCTCCGAGGCAAGTCTGGGTTTTATCTCTGGCTGACTTTGTTCCTGGATACGTCTGTTCTCTGTTGCATATTAGAATACACGCCCGTACAGAAGCACATACGCTTCCACATACAGTAGTGTTGATTCCCTTTTATACATTAACACAAACAATAAAGTCCTGCATTTTGTCCAGCGGTTGAAGAAGTACTCTGATCTTATACAGCACTGAAGTTAAAGTATACCGCAGTGTAGAAATACTCTGTTACACCGCCTGCATTCAAAATGTTACTTAAAGGTGGGGTATGTCATTTTGGAGAAACCAGCTCGAGTGCGCTAAAATTTGAAAGTACACTACACAACCGGAACAAATCTGCCACTTCCTACAGACTTCCTCACAGAGCCCCTCCTCCAACACACACGAACGCGCACATGACCAATGAGGGCACGAGATACATTTGTGCACAGATGGAAGGCTGACAGGCAGGTAGGCCATCCAGTTATTTTAGCCGGGCCGGCTCAGATGATTGGTCGTGCTTTTTACAGCGCCACGGCTTCCACAGATGACATTTTGTAATGTATTTATTGTCAAAGCATTTAATTTATTCATTGCTATCGGGATGTTAAGAGCATTCCATGGAATATAACAAAACGTTTTTCTGAAATAAATTACATACCTCACCTTTAAGTAAAAGTACCAAAGTATTAGCATCCTAAAATCTCAGTGACCATTTTGGGAATAATATATATATCAATTGTTTATAATTAGCGATGTATTAATTTGTCTATCATTTTCAATTTTGCAAATGGTAGGATGAGATAACATTAGTAACTTTGTTATACTGCCAGGTATCTCCATCCAAAATAGTAGATTATAATGTATTAGTTGATTTATGTTTGGTTATAATAATTAAAACCTGCAAAAGTAACTAGTAACGAATGTTGTCAAATAAATGAAAAAAGTACAATACTTGCTGCCAAATTTGAGTTGAATAGAAGTATAAAGAAGCATACAAATGGAAATACTCAAGTAAAGTATATGTATCTCAAAATGAACTTAATAACAATACTTAAGTAAATGTACTTAACCACTGATTTTGTCATACATGCATGGTAACCCAGGGATATTGCTTCCCACACACTACCCATGTGTACATTCATCATGAGCACCAGAGAAGTTGCCATCTAATCCCTGTATCCAGCAGACAGTAGTTCCTTCACTCTAAGTGGGCCACCCTTGCGCCTTTGTTGATGATAACACCAAGTTATTTTCCACGGCTATGAAATACTCCAATTACACCCCCTGGCTAGAAGCACTAATGGCAGATAAGTGATTAGGACCTAGTGCGGAGATTTGCCCCATTTATTTGATGCCGCAATTAATACTGAATGCAGAAGTAACAGAGAGCCAGATTAGTGACTTATTTCTCCTGCAGTCCAAAAGAAGGAAGCCAAGTAACCAACAATGGTGTAGTGATTACATCAGCACGTAAATGGGGGGTCTTAAAGTCTTGTTGGCTTATAATCATGTAGATTCTGCCAAAACATCTGTGTTTGCATCCAACACAAAGCAGGCTTACATTTTACTTCTGCAAAACGAAAGGAAACTGTGCGCTCACTGTGCAAAAACCGTACACAAAATGTGCTTACTGGCTAAATCCTCCAGGGTGTCCGAATGCCCCAGGTAACTGTTTTCAATATTACTTTGTGGCAATTTCCCTAATGGCAAATTTGCATTACTCGTAATAACATTTAAATAAAAACTAATAAAGGTCATAAAGCGGCTCCCACATTTTAATCAGTCTTTAGGTCCTCTTTCTTTAAAGGGCTCTTTGTGGAAATCTAGATACCTTCATTAATTAAATTGATATTATGCCTATGGATATTTCTCAATTAATTATAGTGTATTCACTTTATTACCTACACAGACTGACAGCACAGGGTTCCATTATTATTTCACTCTAAAAACAAATGCCTCGGCTCAACAAAGAAAATCAACGCAACAGTTAGCATCGATGTTTATTAAGTTAAGACAACTTCTAATGAGATTGTCTTAAAGCAACAAAGTTATTTGAGTTAGGGGAGAAGGCTTTTCTTCTACGATCAGAGTTGTTTTTAATTACCACTTACTTTATAATTGGTAGCATAAACACACGTTTTGAAGTTGATTACTCAAAAGGTTAAGTTGTTCCGACTAGTTTTACTACATGATTTAAAAGGAATTTTAAGTTGTATGTACTTAATTACCCTCATTGTGAACACACGTTTTTAAGTTGACAACCATTTATAAATTAAGTTGCTCCAAAAATATTTTATTCAATGTTTTTTTTTTCTTAGCTTTTTCATGTTTTTGCCTTTAAAGTGGACCTATCATGCTATATTTGAATAATATAGTGTGGGACCATACCTATATAAGGCATATGTACTTTTTATTTTTCAAAATACCAAACAGATCATGCATTCTAGCCATTCCTCATTTCGCTCAATTTAACACTGTCTTTGCATGGGCTGGGAGAACAGCACCATCTACAGGCCTGGCATATGTACTACAGCGTCTCCAGCGCTTTCCAACGGCAATGTCCGTGGCTGTCTCCTCCTGATTGGTGGAGTTGGCCCAATAGCCGTGGCGCCACTTCTGTGACGTCATAGAAGTGTTCAAATCTGGATCAGTCTGTATCAGATCCGTTGCAGCCCCTTTTTAAGAGATTTGGGTATGGAGGAAAATAGAGAGGGTTGTGTTTGCTGACACTTGGTGAGTTCCCTGGAACACCGGGGACACATATTCATGTAGAAAAGACGTACAAAAGTGCATTTTGCATGATAGGTCACCTTTAAAGAAAGAAATTAATTAATTCCACAACAAAAATGTTAGGCAATTCACTTTTTATTTTGAACTGCAGTTGTTTATTTCAACACATGATGTTTCAATCAGGAGAGAATTCATTTAGTTTGAACATTTATTGACACACGCCATATGATAAGGTGCATGAACACCTGAAATCACAGCTGCCTGCAGGAGACAGGAGAACCATTAAATAGTTTGGCTGCAGCACGCTGATTGGCTGCTGAGGTGAAATGTAATAGGTTAAAGAGAACGCCTGTGATGAGCTGATTACATGCAGCTGTGGAGTGAATGTATATACAAGCAGTCTTCCTGAAAGAACTTGCGCTGAGCTTCATTTAAATCTTGAAAAAAAAGATAAATAACAAAAAAATTAAATTGCCCCCCAAATAATAAATAAACACATTAACCATATGACCATGGGAAATGGGGACACAGCAAATACATGCTGCCATCACAACGAAGTTAGAGGCCTTTGCATATTTAAAACCAGTGCCAAATATGTAAAATCTGTAAAGTTTTTGTAAAACTACAGAAACAAACTCTCAATGTCCACCAATCTGCAGATCACACACATCAATTTGACAAAAGATGTAACAAAGATGTTTACACTGCCGACAGTCATTATTTCAAACAGTATGAACACATTTAACGCAGAATGCTTGCTCATTCATTTGTTTCCCTCGACAACGATGGTTGCCATCGTATGGTCAGATCCTGGGGTGGACCGGTCACTGATGAAGGTGATATTCATGTCCTTTTGAAGCACATTAAATCATAGGTTAGCGCATTAGAGATAATGAATTAGGTAATTGCATACTTTTTAAACTGCCACTCTTAGCTAATTCAGAGCCATTATTACCAGCTGCTAAAGCAACGCTGGTATTTTTTTCCTCTATTGAGTCTGCATGTGTGTGTCATCATGGCAATGTGGTCCTGAAGACACACAGAGGTGGTTTTGAGTACTTTGCCTAGTGTTTAAATGCATGTGGACAGATTTTGTCAATCACAACCATGCAAGTTTTAGTGTACTTTCTCATCTTTTTAGCAGGTTCCATACAATATTTGAACTGGTTAAGTGAAGAGCAGAAGCCACTTTTCAAATTGTACACAATCCTTTTCCCATGCCATTGCTGTCAACACCTATCCATGCTGAACGTTGCTAAGATATTATTGATTGGGGTGTGGCCAAAAGTGCAACATGCTTCAAAATGTAACTGACACTGTTTTTAAACTGTGCCCATGGATTTTATTTTATTTCAAGATTTTTAATGACGTCGCTAAACTCCTTGAAAAGGTCCTCTTCCTTTTCTCCAAGGCACACGACAAGGCAGCGGATGGCTATAGTTCTCTGCGTACTTCAATTGCATTGTGCTATTTTTGAAAGAGGAAAAAAAGAGAAATTACCTAAATGAATATATTCTGAATGGGTGACTGCCAACAACTTGCATTTCAATGACGACTCTAAATAACGATCCTACCTCAAGAAGCATGTCCTTGATCTGCTTCACCGAGATTCATTTTTAATAAAAAGAGATATCACAATAGTAACCAAAGTATTTTTACTCTCACAGTAGCCTCTACTATTTTGTATCCTCTCACCTCTGAATTCGTTTTTAGAGTGTAGGAGAAGTTATTGGTTTATGAGGCCTAAGGGGAAGTGTAATGAAGCTGTGTAGTTTACCTTCTTGATCCTTGGTCTGTGCCTTCAACTGTTACAAATCAGTTTTGCAAGGTTACATTTTTTAAATTTTATTTAGCCTTTATTTATACAAGTGTGAAATCTCATTGAGACGGTCTCATTCTCAAGAGAGACCTGTGTTCAGTGGTAACACTACCACACAAAGTTACAGACAGACAGGACACTAAACACAGAGGCAACACTAAAATACAACATCATAAAAAGTAGTCAGATATTGCAGGTGCAAACACCCACAGATGATTTCTCCAGCTTTTTTTAAATTAGTTTAAAATCTGTGATGGGTATCAAACTGGTCAGCTTAAGTTCCTGCTGAAGTGTGTTCCAGGTCGAGGGGGCAGAGTATGATATGGCTTTTTTCCCAAGCACCGTGCGTACAGAAGGGACGGACAGAGGGATGTCATTTTGAGATCGTAGTGTGATATGTAAGTGGATATGTTGAGGGGCAGCAGTCCAATCATAGTGGTACAGATGAGTTTGTACCAGTGCAGTGATCTGCGCATTGATAGTGATGTCCAGTTGACTAAAGAGTACAGCGTGCAATGGTGTGTGAGGGGTTTACAGTTGGTTATGAACCTCAGAGCCCCATGGTAGACAGCGTCCAGCAGTAAAATAACAAGTATAGGTTAAGATTAGAGATACATTGTGGTATTGGTTTAAATACTATTTTGTTAAATAAACCCTGTGAACTCTACACCTGTCAGCCTTATAGACAACAATCAACCATGGGGTCTTTCTTGGAAAATTATAGTCACATTCAGACAAAAATAGATGAAAAATATTATTATGTATTTATTTCAACAAGCACCATGCATACGAATACATTCATCTCAGAAAAGAGATTAATTAGGCCAGATCTCCATCTGCACTCCAGTAGGTACATAACAATCAACAAACACTAAACAGTTTGCATAATCTCTATCACACAAACAATTATAACTAATGATTTAAGTACAGGTCAATAAAAATACATATACATAAAATATAATATTACAATACAGTTAAAATGGAAAAACTCAGATTACAGTATAATTAATGTTGGCATGACTGGTTGCTTAAAGGTGGGGTAGGTAATTTTGGAGAAACCAGCTCGAGTGCGCTAGAATTTTGTAAAAAAACACAGCCGGAACAAATCTGCCACTTCCTTACAGAGCCCCTCCTCCAACACACACGAACGCGCACATGACCAATGAGGGCACGAGATAAGTTTGTGCACAGATGAAAGGCTGACAGGCAGGTAGGCCATCCAGTTATTTTAGCCGGGCCGGCTCAGATGAATGGTCGTGCTTTTTACAGCGCTACGGCTTCCACAGATGAGATTTTTTAATGGATTTTTTGTCAAAGCAATTCAGATATTCATTGCTATCGGGATGTTAAGAGCATTCCATGGAATATAACAAAAAGTGTATCTCGAGCCGGTTTCTCAAACTTACCTATACCCCGCCTTTAATATAATTAGTTTTGCACCATAAGAGAATGAGTTAAAGTCAGTGTTTGATGGCCGTAAATGAAAATGCAGATTGTGCAAAAGGCAGTGCGCCTCAGAGGGACGGTTATATCTGCATTTAGTGCAGATCTTGAGTTTCTGCAACTCTGCTCACGGCGAAGCTGAAAGAACCTCCTTGTGTTGTAGCATTGTAAATGATCCTGAATACCAATCGAACTCTTGAAAGCAGCAATGAGGGTATGCTTTAGGATCTGCCTCTTGTGTTGGTGTCAAAAAACCAAGATGGTGATCGCTAAAAACCCCAATTATAGAATTCAAAGAAACAAAGTCCACAAACCAGTGGATGAATCCAAAGGATGTTTGTTTTTAAACAAGTCTTACAAAGAGAGGGTTAAAAAGACTGCAGAAAATAAGTAAAGGCATAACTTTTGTGATGCCTCTACAGCCACAGGGAACCTTTAAAGGTTAAGAGACTTAGATGTCAGGATCCCAAAATAGCTAAATGGTTAGATCTGGGGAAGAATTATGATCATGGTAGAAAGAAACCAACATTGACTGTCTGTAGGAAAATAAGAGTCGACAGTGATCTCCTGTCCTGTCAGACTGATGTTGTGTTGACCCATCTAACCACCTTGACCTCCTCCCTCTGCATAGGTCTTGTCACTTGAACGTAAACATATTTCGCTACGGTGCATTTGCTGAAACAAGTGATGCTGTCATTTCCTTTGGATGATTGTCTCAGCCATGTGTTGTTCCCTCTGGATTAAAAACAGGCACACGGCTCAGTTTTTCTGACCATGACGAATGCATCAGCAACCAAAGTGCCAATAAACTGGGTTGGATGTAATAACAGATGAGAATTGAAGCAGCAGTATTGATGTTTTCCTCCAGGCAGGCAGCTTTATGTGTATGTTTGTTTCATTCTGGTGTTATTAATATAAATAAAGCAATGGTACCTTTGTGAAAACCCATATACGTGCCTCCTTAAGGTTGCTTAAAGGTTACATCTGAAGGGAGAGGTTGCGGCTTAACATTAGACTTCTGTATTAGGGATGAATCATCAACATGACTAATAGCATATTTACAAGGAGTAAAGGGCTCAGGGGCTAGGCTGAGTGCAGAGTTCCTGTCATATAACTCCTGGTTTTATAAATCTGTATCATCTCCCCCAGGGTGTGTTCAGTACACTACTTTAGTCCTGAAAAAAAAGTCCTTGTTGATGTGATTGGTTCCTTGAGTGAGCACAACGACAGCGTGTTATCCCGTCGAACTCATCAGATACATTCACCATTCATGCATTTAGATGGAGCTCAAATCTGGTGGTACTTACTGGAAAAAACTGCAAATGAGGAAGGGACTCACTGCTTTCCTCTTGATAGGTAGGACGATAAATGCACGTTAAACTGTTTCTGAAATGTTGTTCTTTGGTTATCCGATAGTATCTGAAACCACTGGGGCCCGCGGCAAGCTATTTTATTACTGCATCAGAAAGTTTGTTTCTTAACAACATCACCATGTTTACAATTGCATCAGGCATGCAGGTGAGCCATATTCTGTAGTGGTGTGACCCTGAGATCAACAACAGCCAAGAGTGATCTGTCTTCCCTCTGTTCGGGTGAATAATCAAGCAACCTGCGAACAGAAATGTTGTTTACTTTTACCCATAGGAAAATAAAGGACACATTATTTTGATCCTGAGAGACTTTTTGTTTCATTGTGAAATCTGCATTTGACAGCTGCACGGCCGTTGTTTGTGTTTTGTAGTTTAGGCTCTGATGAAAAACATAGTGAGAGGCATGCATAATCATAATCTAGCAGTTTATGGGACAAACAGCTGGCTGCCAAGGTCGTTGGTTTGAATCCCACAACATGTTGGTGTGAAATAATACGAATGAATGCACACTTTCCTTAAACATCCCCGGTACTGTCCTTGAGAGCAGCACTTACCCCTGTCAAGGTTAAAAGGATGGGGTGTGCAGCCCTCTGACTGCTCTCTGAGCAAAGTGTCAACCAGTCCGTGCTGTAAAAGAATATGCATGCTCAGCAAATCATCCCAGGAGAAAATAAGGTTTAAATATAGACATTACAATGGTTGATGTTGCGAAAAATGTCTACATTTATCTTGAATTAGTGCTGCAGCAGCCACTGCAAGAGTGAAGATTATTAATTAGAATAACATTAGCACAGTTCACTGGCAGTCTGAGCTAATGACAGGCACAGACGCACAGGGTGTTTGAGGCCATGTGTCGATGCGTCTGGATGGGGAAGTAGAGGAGAGTCCAGTCTTTTTTTAATACAACCTTGATCAATAGGTTTTAGGTTCTCAGTTTGGAGAGTATCTCCCTGGATACGCATTTTGTGACAGTTTACTTCTACAGTGAGGAATTGGAATCACTTTTTAGTGCTCTCACTTTAGGTTTTACTACATAATAATATGGTTACACCGTTGGTTTGGGTAAACACATTGTGTGTTCCCAGATCTCAACAGTAACTTTAGGGAGTAGAATTGTATAACTTTAACAACAAGACCCAGTTTGTTCTACACTTTGATTGTTTGTGCTCTCTGTTGTATCTCAGTGCATCTGTGCTGCTTGCATTTCTTTCAATTGTCATCTAAATCCATGTCCTTGTCCCTGCTTTTCCAATATATCTCATGTCCTTAGGAATGACTTTCTCCGAAACGTTTTCTCAAGCCTTTTCCCCAAAAACCTAAGTTGACACTGAGAACAAATCAGTAATCTTAAAGTGATTCTCCTGAGGGTGGGTGGGGGGGGGGGGGGGGGGGGGGTACAGGGGACTGGGTTGGTACGGCAGCAGAACACCGCAAGGACATTTTGCTGCAGGATTTAATTTTCTGCAAAAATGCTATGAATCTAGAAAATAAAACAATTTGCTAAAAGGTATTCAGATGACTCATGTTTCTAATAATAATTATCTAAAATGTGCCTCGCATTGATTCCTGCTATCATTTAGAGAGTAAGCGTCATCACTTAGATGGGTTGATACTCCACTGTGGAATGAAACGCTCCATTTCTATATATTCTGCTCATTTCCTCACCAGCAGCAGGAGGAGGCCAAACAACATGCCCCAAATCAACTCACCCCAAATGGCCCCGCAATCGACTGGAACTCACAGTCACATTAGGGAGGCACTTCTGGCGTGAGCAGGGTGCCGTTTGTCATACAAATGACCCCAGATTCAAATAAAGTCTAATAGTCTTTTTGTTCACTTCTTCTGTGTCCGTCGCTTTTGCTCCCACATTTTTTCCCTTGTCTCTAATTAGCCCCTTTTATGCCCGCTCTTGTACTTGAAACCGTTCACACTTTTCTGTGCAGTTTCATCTTATCGCCCTCTTCACGTCTGGCCCTCCATCTCTCCGTCATCTCCCTTTTATAGAGATGGATGGAAGGGGATATCAGGGAGTCTGGGTGAAGAGCTCAGCTGATAGGCTCAATCAAGGCAGGTCATTTACTCACCGCCAACCCATCCATCCTTAAACCTGCACGTACCCACTCTTACACCCACACACCCTCCACTCAACACTCTCTCCTTGCACAAACACACCACCCCTAAATGACTTCCATCTCTCTCGATGTGTTATTTCACTCCTGGGAAGTCGGGTCTGAGATTCAGTATTCAGTGCGACCGGCGCAAAGGGATATTTTCCATTAAGAAGTTGTTCGGTCACACATATGAGCAGACGCGCTCACCAAAACAAACGCACACACACTTCAACAACATTACACATACTCAAACACACACCTGGTGCTAAAAGCTCTAGACACCTCATTACGGGCATGGCGTGTTTTCACTGTTTGGGTGTTGTGAATAAATGTCCCCCCCCTGAAGTTCTTTCTGTTTGCGGCTATGCTCCCCGTGGACTGACTGTTAATGACATCACGCCGCTCTGCGTCTGTACTTCGGGAACTATTGGTACCATTCCCATGGTAACTAAATAATATTGCCATCTCATCGGTCCAGCTTCCTGCTTGTCGAATTATAACCCAGCAAGAGGCCATTTTCCACCCTGACAGCCTCTGTGCCAGCCCTGGAACACCATAAACAGCTTATTTTACCCCCAACATGATGCCATGATTACTGCAATGCTTGACACCACCTCCAGCAGGTCAGCAAGTCTGCGAGAGAGGAAGATAAAACGGGGTTGTGCAGGAAGGGAGGGAGAGTTATGAGGCTGAAAATTGTTGTGGTAGAAACTCAGTGGCAAGTGTTTACAAAAGAACCGGCGGGCTGAGGCTCCATTGTGCTGAGGCTCCATCGTGCTGTATTTGGTATTGACAGATGTGCGGCGTAATCAGAATAGGGCATGCATGTTCTACTGTAGAGTGGATGGATGAGTCAGGAGAGAAAATGCGATTACACCGACAATCATAACTCAGATTAGCCTTCCACTGTACCTCTCTCCACTGTTTAACACGGGAATCAATCACCATCACATTCAGTACCCCGCCTCATATCACACACAGGGCCACACGAAAGGGACACATATTATTCTCCCCGGCAGAGAAAACAACATTGTCTACAGAGCAAGGACAACAATCGCTCTCTTTAATAAATAACAGCAGCTATTATGATCATAAATAATGAGAGGGCCATAGGCTGTTTGTAGGGGGAGGATGATACATGAATCCATTCAGCATATTTCTGCTGTGGGCCTGTATCCCTGTAACTGAGGGGATCAAAGGATCTCCTAACAAAAGAGGCGCCGATGCAGCATGCTGAGATGACAGCCTTCACCGATGCTAGCCGTGCACTCAGCACTAACATTGGCTGACTAGAGACCTGACTAACCAGTCCAGAACAGCACATTCAGTCCCCCCGCTGTTTCCTCTATCAGATTATTATTGATGACATCAGGATACTCTCAGGCCGTAGAGGCTCATTAAAACACAACAAGGCATCTGATACTGAAAGTGAACACTCTGCACTAGATTACTTCATTTACTTTACTCTACAGAATTGCGGGGAAGCATTTGCATGCTTTGATATGCATTTTATTCATTCCCCATGCTTTGCCTTTTCATTTAACTGTGTGACTTGGAATTGTGTAGCAAAAAAAACTTCTTCATGGTTATTTTACAAAGCCCAAAGCATTTGGCTGGTTTGAGTATGTGATCAGTCAGTCTGGAAATGTGGGTTGTAATATTAAGTGTATTTGTGTGTGTGTGCAGTAGTTATCTGGTACTCTCAGTTCTCCAGTACTGCAATGCTCCAGGCAGGAGAAAGCTCTGCGTCTTGATCATTCAAATTAATTTGAAGCCACACTGAGAACAATATTCCATCAAATGGTTTGTAAATCACAGGCATTCACATTTACACACTCACACACGGCACATAACATTCCTCTTGAAGACACTCTAACACTCATGGACAGACACACACTTTGTATTCACATGCACACACACACAAACACACACACACACACACACACACACACACACACACACACACACACACACACACACACACACACACATCCACTTCGTTATGGTTGGTTTGACACCGATGTACAAAATGCGTGAATCCCATTTTCTCTCAGCCTTTTCTCCCATTTGGAATGATCACTATAAACTCGGAGCCCGGAGGAAAAGAGGAGACATGGCCTGTGAAGTGTTTCATGGCTTTTCCCACCATAGCTCATGGTGTTTTTACGATGTAGCTGTTAACCCCCCAAACTCCCAACTCACCACTCCACCAGTGAAACTAACAAGGTTCTTACGTATAATGGACTCACATAATACGTCAAACAGTTCCCACATTGTCACAGCAACAAGCCAACGTTTCCCTCTAATCAAATGTTATTCTTTGTGCTCAATACATTTTTTGCCCGCTGTTTCATCACGCTCCCCCATGGGCTACAATCTTGCGCATGATATTCTGCTCGATCATTGTATAGAGATGGTGGGCGGAATTGGATCGAGTCAAGGTATTTGCATATGTAATTTACCAGTTACAATCAAAGAGACACGGCTCCATCTCCATCATCTGTTAAGTGTGAAACGAGATTTAGCCACTTTTTCAATCTGCGGACATTCCTGTGGTGGCGGCTAATAGTGTGTATCGTACTGCTTATCACTCTGTTGCTGTGTTCCAACAGGCTGGTATGCTTAGATAACCATATTCATTTGCTGTGTTAAGTGGCTGATTGCTTCTCAGTTGGTTTCTCCGTGCAACTGCGAGTGTGTGGCATACTTTCATGCACGTGTAAGCACGTAAATGTAATTTGCTGCCGCTGCCCTTGTGTTTCTTGCAGTCTGGTGTGTGTGTGTGTGTGTGTGTGTGTGCGTGTGTGTGTGTGTGTGTGTGTGTGTGTGTGTGTGTGTGTGTGTGTGTGTGTGTGTGTGTGTGTGTGTGTGTGTGTGTGTGTGTGTGTGTGTGTGTGTGTGTGTGTGTGTTTGTTCGTCCTACTGTATGTGTGTTCGCCCTATGCTGCTCATGTGTTTAACAGAAGCAGCCTCTTTCCCCCCACAAAGCTTAGCTCCAGTCCCCGGCAGCATGGCTGAGTAAGATTAAAGTCACCCACATTACACTTAGCGCCAGGAGACGTAAATAAATTAGGAGAAAATTAAACAATGCTATTTGCATACAATTACGCAACAGCACGGCAAACAGCTTTGTTAGCCACAGCATGGTCAGCGAAAGTATTACTTATTTAACTCTGCAAACAAATCTGGCTGCCCTTATTCAATCACGTCTGTTTATTTGATCTGCGAGAGAAAGTCAGAAAAAATTACACACGTTCAACAGTTTCTTTATTTATTATGAATGGGCAAATCCGAGTGGGCGATGCTGGTTGTTTAACCGCTTTGACAGAAGCCCGTTCTTCACTGCAGGGCAGGCTAAATCAAATTGCTTAGGTTGGATTGAAGTGATTTCCTTTGTGTACATGTGCCCACATCTGCTTTGACATTTTAGTCTCACTTGTTACGATATAGGCTCAGTGCTCATCACGGGTGTTTGAAATATAAGACTAACCCCCCGCTGAGAGAATCTTTCGCATGCTTCCTCGAGCAACGGCAAACTGCCATCACCGCCTCCCCTGCTCTCGGCTACATTCAGATGCAAACCATCACCTTTTGCGTCCTTTCACAAATACGGATATTAAACCACGTATCAATTCCTTTCCCATCTTTCATCTCAAACATATATTCACACACCTATCTCCCTCCGTCTGTCTCTCTTCCTATCTCTGCATTCATCCTCCTGACACCCAGCCAACTCACATGGTGAAATATTAATGTGTGCAGTGAAGTGTTCTTGTTTGGAGTGCTGCCCTGTCCGTGGGCTTTGTTTCTGGACAGAATGGGGATCTAAGCAGCCATTCAGAGGCTCAGGCAGAGGTCCACATGGCTGCATGTGGCAACAGCGAGGAGGGCTCAAAAACATGCCCTCGCTCACTCACTGTCTCAACTGCGCCTTGCACAATGCAAACAATTCATGATGCAATGATAAGCCTGACCGGGGCTACAGCGAGCTTTCTCTGTAAGTCAAGCTGCTGCGAGTTAGAGAGATCCATAGCCAGAACCTGTGGAGGATCGACTCGCTTTTCCAGAGCTTCAGTTTACATCTTTTGCTTCCACTAAAACACACACACACACACTCATGTCCCAAATCTTTGTTTTCTGCTCTGTCTTGCTTCTAATAAGCTCTCAGAGTACAGGTGCTATTGTTTCTTCCGTGCCCTGTACAGGGGGATCTTTTTCTTTTCTTTTAGCATTGTGCACTTGCTTGCACACCCAAGTGTTGATGCTTTTCTTTTGGAGGCCTAAATAAGGAATGAGCTTAGTAACTGCGAGCTGCTCCCTCCTGTTCTGATTCAACACACTCCTGTCGGATTGCTTACTCCACATTGCCCACAGATCCCTCTGGGTATATGCTCGAGTATTCACACCATGTGTCTGTACTGTGTTTGTACTGTATCTTTTTTCGTACTTGCACTGGTGACTTCTGCATGTGAGTCTGTCTGCTGTCTGTGCGTGTGAGTTTCAGTGCATGTATTTGCACACATGCAATTCATTTGAATGCGTGAAAGTCTTTGGGCCAGCGCATCAAACAGCACTCCGGATTTGTTTAGCAGAGGCAGAGGTTCAGTTCAAGGCTTCTAATTTGCAGATGTGTAAGAAGGGGTATGGATTTTATATTTCATACCCGAATAATGCTGACATCCCTTCTCGCGGTGCCTATCTTGCATTCCTAGTTCAGAGCTTTTATAATCTCATGCATGCAGAGGGAGCTTTTACCTGAGAAGAGAAAAAAAGATAAGGGCATACAGACAAAAGTACACATACGCACACTGGAGGTCCTTACGGGTTCAAAATGTGTCACTGCTTAGAGAAAACAGCTATTACATTCATAACCAAGCCTGAAAAAGACGTGTGTAAAAGATCAGGCTGGGTCTGGATTGACCTGAGCAGCAGAGCTGGATTTAAACAGCATCATGTCTGACAGGATCAAGACTCTGTCTGTCAAGCTAGTCCCTGAACACTGTAAAAGAAAAATCATAGAAATGCTTCTGTGTTTCAGGGAAAAACTGCCAATAGTTTGTAAACTTTCCAGTTCAAGACGGGACAGCCACCTTTTATCTTGTCTAGACTGTGACATCATGAAAAAACATCCAGCTTGCATTCCTCTAGAGAGCAAAACTCAAATAAGGTTCCCGAAGGTCTGCTGGAAAACAAAATTACATTTTAAATTAAAATGACGGATAACTGCAGCAGCTAACTTGACCCCGACCCAAGGCAAAAGCACACACATTCTTGCAGACATCCTCAGCGGACTTGGAAATCCATCATAAGCATTCTCGCAATGCATGCAAACATACACAAGTACATTACACACATATACGTTTTATCCAGCATGTCACAGGGATAAACACTGATGCTGCCGGCTTATTTTTAAGACATGCTGCATTAAACTGGAGTGATGAGTGGCAGGGATTTCATTGTTCTTATGAAATACTTCAAGATGCTTCTATACTGTACATGTAGGGATTTGTCATTGTTTGATTATAGATCATACAGCCTGTTTTGAGAACGAGTGGCAGACGTTTCTTTATTTGTTTTCATAAAGAACAGTGAGTGTATGTGTGTAAAAGGAAAGAGCATTGACTGTGGGACAATATAGAGGCTGACTAGTTTGTGGCTTGTTAGGATGCTTAGACGTTATTTTAAATTGGCATCAAAGGCTACCTGAAAAAGTGGCCTACTCAGCAGCGAGCCAAAAAAAAAAGTGGTCAAAAACATGCTTTTCAAATTTCTTGTTTGTGATTGGTCTAAAATGTACCAACCTAGAGATTGTCGGCTTAAGCATGCATTCAGACAGCATTGTGTTGAATTCAGATACAATGGGGCTGCCTTGATGGGAGTGAGTTGCCAAAATTGCAAGTGAGACAATCAAATCAAATCCAGATCCAGTTTGGGTGACGGATGAATGTGTTGGAAGGATTATCAGATGCCCACGCGAAACACCAGTTTATGACTGACAGAAATTGAAAGAATTTTGGAAAAGTATAACTGTGGCAATCAGCAGAAAAGTAAGAAAAGAATTCAACTGACATCTACGTTTTTGCTGAAATGTATGAGGTAGTTTACTATTCTTTATTCAGTTCTGTTTTCAATTCTCAACACAACACACATACTGTAGGCAAACGAGCGTAGGATCTCTTAGTCCAACGGCAAAACTACACTTGACTTCAAAGGGGTTTGTATTTGTGTTTAGTATCTCTGTGACATGCTTTAATGTTCAAAAAGCTCTTTATTTCTCTCATACTGCCTGTGCTGCAGCACCTCTTTTCACCCTCTGTCTGAAACCAGAGCCCAGTCTGCTCCGGTTGGTTAGTTGGCCGGATCTGTTGTTATTGGTCAACCGCTTAGAGATGTCCCGCCCCTTAGCCTACCACAAACAATATGTGTGAGTGTTACATAGTGATTTTCATTTCATTTCAAGCCTTTATTTACCCAGGTGTATCCCTTGAGATCATTGATCTCTTTTTCAAGGGAGACCTGCTCAAGTAGGTTCCACATGAAACATGAAACAACAGAACAACAAAAACGACATCATACAGCATCATTCCAGGGAATTTACAATTAAGCAATCATACACGAGAGGCCGTTCTTGAACATCATTATTGGTACGACAGTACTGCGGCAGGACCGAGGCGCTTGTGCCGAGGTCCGTACGCCTGTACTGGAGTCAAGTGTATGATTGCGATTCTATTACACAAACTATCATTGTAATCAACAATATCGTAAAATAATTTCATAATGTGGGCTAATTTGCTCCCAAACCTACGCTTTCTGCTTGAGTTAATGTCCGTCAGAAAGTAGTTCCTAGAAAGTAGTTCCCATGGTAACGATAGCCTCTTTTCCAACGCACTCAACTCGTCAGTTGAAACAGCCGCAAATCTTTCGTTGGTTTTGTGGTCTGTGTCCATGTCCAACCATTCATCAATACTGAGGCCCCCCAACAAATCAAAATTAGCTTTAAAATCTGACATTTTGTAGCTACCGATTTCCAACGAGAGACAATGTATAACAGTGTAACGGCTGTGTGTCGCTAAACGTCGCTATGGAAACCACACGATGTAGGCTCATGCAGTGGTGTAGTCTACTTTTTTGTAGTGGGTATACTGTAATAATTGTATTCATCCATCCTAGAGCGACGCATCGCGGCGCGACACTTCATGAACACCATCACACTCACTAATGCATAGACTAGTCTTGAGACTGTGTTATCAACATGTCAATTTATTATAAACATTTTTATGTGACTTTGAACTACCAGTGACATTAACAATAAAAAAATAAAAGAATGAACAATGATGGAAAAAGCCCACTTATCTTCTAGGGTTGAACAATTAATCGAAATATTCATCAAAATCTCAATATGGCCTACTGCAATTTTCAAGTAATATACAATAAATATGGTCATGCTACAGATGTCCCGACCATCACATAATATTCTACACTTAAAAAAACATCTTTGTTTCGCATAGATCTGCACAAATATCACACAATAATCATTTTCAACATATTTTTCAATGCATTAAATATTTATTCAAACTTGTTCAGCCCTATTATCTTCCATAAATCATTGTCAAACTATGTACTCTATCAGCTTAAATGAACAAGCAAACATCCTTGAAGTGCTACAAGAGAAATTAGCTTCAAACAAAAAAACAATTAACAAATATGCTTCACCTCAATAAATGAGGGTTGAAAAAGCACTTAACATGTCCATACTGGGTTCACTGTGTTAGTCCACAAGCCTTGAAAAAAGGATGGAACACTTCTAGACATAGTCTGGTAGTCTACAGAGCTTTCCAGATATGTTTGTACTCAGGCATCTGAGGTGTGCATTGCCTCCTTGCTTGCGTGGCAGAGCGATGGCTTCTCAGCCATGTTATGACGTACTTCCTTGGCTCAAAAAGTGTTACAGGGGGCCCATTGATGCTGATCATCATCAAATGACTTACATTTGACAACAACAGTGTCGATCTCTTGTCTGTGCATGTATTGTTCATGAGACTGAACACTTTCACACTCAGCAGTGCTGCAAGGGATGGTCTTCATGCATTGTATGAGTGGCTTTAAGCTTTCAGGCTCACTGTCTGGGTGCTCAAGGAAATCTCTCATACCATTAACTGCTTGCTCTTCACCAAGATTGAACCGCCTACAGAGTCGTTTCACTTGTGCCTCACCATGCCGTATGCCAGGGGTTGATGGCCACTTGCCTGTATCCAGAACACTGAGATCATGAAGCATTTCACCATCAAATGAGAGGCGCTTCTCCAAGTTGTTGATCAGACTTTGTAGGAATTGTTTTGCATTGATTGGTGTGAGCTTTGCATTTGACTCCAAGGGAACAGATCCTAAATGTCCCAACGCTTGTGCAGTCAGTGCCTCCTCTAATTTCTCTCCATGGGTATCTTTGAATGATGCCAGCACTCTGATGGTGTGCTTTAGAAGATGGTCTGCTCTCAAGAGTGTGACAGAATGGGCCTGGAGTTGCTGAGACAGGTTTGCAAGTTCAGACAGTGCATCAAACATGAGTCCGAGGTCACACAGGAATTCCTTGCTTTGCATTCGACGTGCCAGGCCTCTATAAGTTTGTCTCTCTTTGCTGCTTCTTGTTTGGTTGCCTGCAGCATTTTCAAAGTGTCTATTGAGTGCTTCATATGATGTCCACACAGCCTTTACAGAACGGAAACTGCTGGCCACCCATCGCGTACTTAAAACTCTGCCAATTTTCAGGACTTGCGAGCCCACTTCTTGTGCTGCTACCAGAAGCTCTCTTGAATTTTTATTGGACTGACTGTAGAGATTGTGGATCTTCTCTAGGAACACTTTGAAGTGGTTGACTGCCTGAACCTCATCCACAGCATCAGATACAGCCAGTTCCAAACGGTGGTTCATGCAGTGCCATGTGAAGAGGTTAGGGTACCTTGCTGTCAGCCTGGTTGCCACACCAGAGTTCTTGCCTAACATGACACTGGCTCCATTAGAAACAAATGAGACCCAGTTATTTTGAAGCCACTCTTCAGTGAAGCCTGCAGTGTCCAAACAGTTCAGCAGAGCTTCTTCTATATCCTTTGCCCTTTGGCTCTCCAGCTCAACCAGCTCCAGGAACAAAAATTCAGGAGTAGCTCCATCCACTGAGGCTTTCAAGTTGACAATCATTGCAGATTTGTGGCTGATAGATGTAGCCTCGTCAATGAGAACAGACAACTTGCTTGAAGACGTCACAATACTGTGAACTATTTTTTTCTGCATCTCTTTTGCTATGTGTTCTACAATTTTTGTGGAACTGTACCTTGAGTGCAGACTAGTGCCCATGTTGGCACCATTTTTCTCCTGAAGCTCAATGAGACTATCATGGTCAGTAAAAGGTCGGTTCATCTTCGCAAGATAGTATGCTGTTCTGAATACAGAATCTGTCTCTGCAAACACAGTCTCTGACACAGCTCTCACCAAATTTCCCACTAAATCCTGTCCACCCTTCTCCGTGAGCTCCTGGGCTATTTTGTGTGCTCTGGACGTCTCATGTCGTCTAATCTTGTTTCTCAAAGAGGCCAGAGATGTTGATCTGCTTGAATCTGAGGACTGGATCAGTGCACCCACTCCTCAGACATAGACACTCGTTGTTCTGTGAGGACACCTGTTGATTTTGTAGCGCTGCAAAGAGCACAACCTGGAAATAAACAAAACCATGATACAAGTTTGTACCAATAACATCTGCAGAAAAGATCCAAGATTTACTCAAAACTATTTAATAAACTGCTCACAATATTTACATCATGGCTAACAAATGCATGAAAAGCAGATAAAAGGAGAAAAATGTTCCACTTTTTCAATAGCTAATTATTTGACAACTACTGATAACTAACATATAGTAATGTAATGGTGCAAATGTTTTAAATCCACTTTTAACATGACCATGAATTAACTCTCATTTGCATAGTCATTGACTTTATGAATTTCTGTTGTTTAGATCAGCTTTCCTTTGCATGTGTGCTGACATTTACCTAACTTTCTGTCCCTCCACTCTAACCAAGGATGCCTGTTCTTAAATTCCATAGCCTGACTTTCAGTCCACAAGGCTGGCCAGGAGCTCTCATCTGTGTCCGAAACAAGGAGACAATATAAACATTGTGTTCTGTACAAAGCTACACACACACACACACACACACACACACACACACACACACACACACACACACACACACACACACACACACACACACACACACACACACATAATACAGAGAGGATAGTGTGGGTGGGTGTATGTATCTCGCTCTCTTTCTCTTCCATTGATCCACCACACTAACGTTGATAAAGTTAGATAGCAAGTTAGCTAGTTAGCTACAGTTACGTTAATGATAACCATGCTAATTTCACTTACCGGGTACATTTGCGGTAGCGCCGGGCTCGTTCTCTGTCACCTTTAGGACAGCCGCCTGACCTGGCTCTTCTTCTGTAGTGGTAATAGGGGAAAACTTTGGAAAACATTGAAATATTGTCGTCTGTTTTCGTTTCATGTTTGCTTCCTGTTTAGCGCTCCGCAAACTTGAATGGTGGACGGATCCAATTCTGATAATGTTAGAGAAACGTGGGGTTTGTCAGAGCCGAATAGAGTATGTTGCTTTTGCCTAGCAACAGGCCACAGGCGACGGAAGCCCCAGACGTCCAAAAGTATTAACACAGAAGGGGCGAAAGCGTGAAAGCGCAGTCACAAAATGATGTTGTTACGTATCATCGCTCATTTTTAAGAGGGTATACGGAAATCACTGGCATTTTCTAGTGGGTATACGGCGTATACCAGCGTATCACGTAGACTACACCACTGGGCTCATGGAAGTAGTTTCGGTAGGCTCGTGGCGTGTGTAGGCCACTGGATACTTTGTGATTAGGCACGTTCTATTTGATCGTTGTTTGATCGTGGAATCAAACACGCCTATTGACCAATCAGAGAGCTTGCTCAAACCTATGTGTTATAGAATTTACAATAACCATCCACATGAACAGGTACCAACAGCTTCCGATTGAGTAGCATCCAACCGAGCTTTAAAAACATTTAGTGGCACCAGATTGCTCAGTTTCCATTTAATTTGCAGACTATTCCAAGACAGAGGAGCTGCACATCTAAATGCTATCTTCCCTAAGACAGTCCTAGCAGTTGGCACGTTTAATAAAACCACAGCATGCGATCTCAGGCAGTATCCACTTACAATTCGCCGTGAGATCAGGGAGCAGATGTAGGATGGAAGTTTCCCTAACATGGCTTTGTATATAAAAATGTACCAGTGATGTCACAGGCATTGGAGGAGTTTGTGGGAGAGATGTTAACCTTTGTAGACCATTTAAATTAGGGATGCCAGAAACTAACCATGATCAAATTCGAAAATCGGACAGCCCTGGCGAATATTAATCGATTATTCGCCGCCGCAATACTATTGTTAGCATTAGTCAACATTTGGGTTGAAACTAAGCCAGGAAAAAAAAGAAAAACATAAATAATAATAAAGAAATATATAAATAAAATCGAATTTTAAAAAAGAATTTTCGATTATGGAGACTGTAACGTATATTAGAAACATCGAATAATCGCTGGCATCCCTAATTTAAATACGCAAAAACCTATGACACTCTACAGGAAAGGGAAAACCCCAAAAACCCCAATAGGGCCCCTTTCAGTTAGAGCCGTATTCTAACATAGGTTGAAACATATTCCATATTATTCCAATGCACAGAACTATTGGTTTGTGTTAACTAGCTACATGTCATACTTTACTGTATGCTGTTTTTCATTATTATTAATGCACATCCCCCGGACAAGACTTTTTTGAAAGTACTTTACATCGCATTTGCACTTACAGTATAAGCACAGCAGAAAATGCTCTAATATATCACGATAATTAATTGTGCCTAAACCTGCAGCCAAGAAGGGACGCTAATAACTATCTCATTTTTTTATGTGCTTCAAAAAAAAAAAAGAGTCCACTTTGGTGCTGGTCACGGTGGATTGCCCACAGAGACTCTGAATACACCTCCTCCAGTCCTTTTCATCCTATGGGCTAGAACTCCCGCATTTAAGGAAAGCCTCACATCACTTCAAAACCACATCACAGCTCCCACATCTTCCTCATTCATTCAATTTAATTTGCTTTCTCTTCTCCCAGCGGCAACTACAAATACAACTGCTGTTATTCTCAGGTTGGCTCTTATTATTATTCTCACGTCCCCCCACTCTTGAAGTAATTCTACCGTTGCTCATTGTGAGTCTCCCTGGATAAGAGCGCCGGCTAAATGCCTCAAATGTAAATGAAATTGTAAAAGAATCTCTCTAAAAGTCAAGCAAGTGAGCAGTAATTGTCAGTGCAACAGAAATAGTAAAATAGCGCCGGTTTGAAACAGCTGTGGGACGTACCGCAGATGATCATTATTACAATTAATTTGACAGTGATATAATGTAATAATCCATCTCTGATTCTCTAAGAAGCATGATTTACAGGTTTTTATACAAGATGGTGCACAAATCTTTAATGTTTACTGTCTTCAGCAATCTAACATCGCTATTCATTAATATGTGGCCAAGCATTAAAATTAAAGGCATAGAAGGATTTTGCCCAGAGCAACTTATAATAGAGTCGTGGCTGAACCTGTCTCTGCGGTCCGGCCTGACTCTCATCACTACTTCCCTGATGGCTCCCGCAGGGTTGTTGACATCCTCGTGGATTCATCTTCCTATTATAGACACATGCATTTCCAAACAATGGACTATCTATGTTGTAAATGTATTATCTATAGCAGGTGTTCCCAAACTTTTCAGCCCGCGATCCCCAAAATAACAGTGCCAGAGATGATGACATGGTGACCCCCTGTCGACTGGGGGGGGTGCTAGTGAATACATTTCAGAAAAAAAAGAAAACGTTTGTGGATTGTCTAAGAAAAAAAGTCTATACAAACGTTATTATTATTATTATTATTATTATTGAATTCATCAATCTTTTTTTATAATTTTTTTTTACTTTTCCAATTTTATTTTGTAATCATCTCGCGACCCCCACTTTGGGAACCCCTGATCTATGGTACGTCTTTCCGTCCTGGGAGAGGGATCCCTTCTCTGTTGCTCTCCCTGAGGTTTCTCCATGTCCCCCTTTAAACTGTGGGGGTTTCTCCTGAAGTATTTCCTTGTACGATGTGAGCGTCTAAGGACAGAGGGTGAGGTATTGTCATACTGATATTCTGTACAAACTCTGAAGTCCACTGAGACAAATTTAACATTTGTGATATTGGGCTATATAAATAAACATTGATTGATTGAGAATAAGAGTATGCTAGTTCCTCCAGCTGCTCTGTTGATCTTCTATTGTCACAATTTGAGCTCTTTGTCATTACATTACTTGTTAGACGCTTTTGTCCAAAGCGACTTACATACTCAATACTGTGGACAATCCCCACAGGAGCAATCTGGGGTGAAGTGTCTCGCCCAGGGACACAACGACATGCTGACTGCAGTGAGATTTGAACTTGTGCTCCCCTGATCCGAACACCAACGCACTAGTCCACTGCGCCACACGGTATCCTTTCTCAAAATAAGCATGATCACTCCCGACAGTGATATGGTGAATAACACTCACACCTGTAGCTGCCACCTCCCCGGTATCTCTATCCCTTTCTGCCACCTGCTGCCGTCTCATCAACAACCTTCTCCCCCACCCCGTTACGTCCCTGGACCCCCGTCGACTTCAAACGAAAGGCCTATTTTCATTTGTCCCCTCACCCACATCCACCCTCTCTCGGGAAGATGAATACACACTGCATTAATTCAGCCATGTCTTTGCAGACTTCAGTCAAATATTTTCTCTTTTTTTACTCTCTTTGGGGACTCAAGGACTTTCAGCAGAGGGTCCCTCTGCTTACTTTGTACTCCTGGGTGGGATATTTCCATTTGAATGAACGCGTACGGGTTGGGCTTTAGATATCTCATCTTCAGACACACGTGTGCATTCCTGAAGGTTCTCTACCTGCATGGAATTTTTAACAGCAGATGTGCAGACTTCATTGAACATTGTATGTGCATGCATCTGCATATGTTATGATGCTAAACATGTGTATGTGCCGGAGGGTATTTATGAGCGTAGTGTGTAATGCATACCTATCATCTCAGTTCAATGAGCTAGTGCAAGTCTTGAGTCTCTAAACTTTGGAGTCTCTATATAAAAGCAGACTCCGAGTCCCCCCCCCTCAACCTTGCCCGGAGCGCTGATGGGATAAAAAATAGATAGAGGTCCCAAAGGAAGGGGGGAAAGGTCCATCTGTGAGCTGCATTCAAGGACAACAGTGTTATTCATTTTGGAACAGCATGAAACAAGCCAGTGTTTTCAGTTGGGTTTTGGAAATGCGAGCTTCTGGATGAACTGTGGCTGCCACTGTTGTCTTGCCAAGCCAACTGTGATGTTGCAGATTAGATGCGAATCATTGACTCGTTGTTGGTATCCGCGCGGCTCTTCTCATTCAGAGTGAGAGATAATGAACAAATGTGACTGATTGTTTTTGATCAGTGTCGCGGTGAATTACTGCAGCAACAGGGATTGTTTTTGCAGTATTCATAAAAGCTGCGTTTAATGTCATTTTATGTGATTCAGCCCGGAGGTGTTGGGGTTTGGTTATACCTATTAATCTCTGTGTTGTTCTTGTTCTCTCTTCTTCATGTCTTCTGTTTGCTCCTCCATCATTTTACTTCTACATTTACCCCCTACGTTCTCCTTTCTTTCCTCTCTTATAGAACCGGTTCAACCTGATGATGTCAGCCCGTGTCCCTCCGTCCACCCTGGGCAGTCTGCTGCTGGCGGTCCTGCAGGGCAGAGACGGGGACCGGGACAGAGGGGGCCGGGGGGACAGCGGCTTGGGAGGAGCTGCGGTGGTCTGCCCCGGATGGGAGGAGGGGGGTGAAGGGTTGCTGTCTCACCTGCAGAAGCACAGCGGTTCTAACTGGCATTTGTGGGACATCATCAACCTGACCCTCATCTCGGGGGGTGGGGACAGAAGGGTGGAGAGCGGGGAGGAGAAGAAGGAAGATCAGAGGGAAGAGGAGGCTTTTAAGATCCTATCTGGCCGCTTCTTGCGCTCCCCCTCCCCTATCTCCTCCGTCCTCCTCCTGGGATCTGACCCCGAGTGTCTGTCCTCCGTCCTGCGGGCTGCTCAGCGTCTCGCTCCATCACTACCAGCGCTGCAGTGGATCATGGGATATCCCTTGTCTCCGGATTCGCTCCACACTCTGGGAGGTCCCCTTGGACTGCTAGCCTACGGGGAGGTGGGCCGCAAGCCAATCAGCTTCTACATCAGGGATGCTTTGCAGTTGATTGGACGTGCGGTCACTGCGGCAACCATGGTGAAGCCGGACCTGGCGCTGATTCAGAACACGGTGAATTGTTACGACAAAAAACGGCATGAGCTCCCCTCTTCAGGACAATATCTGGCCAGGTAAATGCACACTCTACGTACTCATTCATGGTCAGTCCACCCGCATTACAGGAAAACAGATGTTTTCCCTATAACCTCTGGCGGTATCTTCCTATGCAGATCATTTTTGTGCAACTTCAATTAAAAAGTGCAATTAAATCAAATTTTGCAATGAAAAAATCAGCATATGTTACGAACCCTGTAGGCGTATGAATGCTGGTAATGGAAGCATCACTCTGCTGATGTATTGCTAATCGTTCGGTGCTGATGAAAGTAAAAGTTACAGAGCGACAGGCTTTCTGCTCATTACCAGAATACAAAAGCTCAAAGAAGGAGAAAAAGTTAGGGGAGCAACAAAGAAAAAGGCTGCAGGTGACACTAAATCTTTAAACAAAGAAAACAAAATATGCTTCCTAAGTCATCATATTACCACCGACTCACAACAGCTGACTGAAAGAAACGTAATCAAATCTGGCAGCATTTGTCGAAAGGAAACACACTAGCATCTACACATAACAAGTAGACAGTCAAATTAAATACGTTTGTTGCCGCCATAATGAAAAACTGAACCAGTTAACCTTATACACGTTCCAAACGACTGAGTTAACTTCTACAGAGACTTTGAGGAGGTCGGCTCAGTTTAAATCACATCCTCCCCCCGGGCGCTTTCAAGAAGCAGCTTTTATCAGCTTGGGCGGTGGATCAGAAAGAGCCAAAGACGAGAGGGACCGGGGCGTAAATACTGGCGAGAGGTCCAGAGTGTGTGTTTGGTGGCGTGATCATTATTATTTAGAGTCATTGCGTGCCTATTGATTTGAACACGATCCGTGTATCCATCATTTCCTGGTCTTCTCTAAAGAAGAGGGACCAATGAAAACGTTGTCATGTTGCCGTTGTTCAGCATGGAAACATTCATTAGCTAACAATGACATTATTGTTCTATTAATATAAAGGGAGGTCAGGCACTCTTTAAAACAGCTGCTAGTTATGGATACTTTTTACTGAAGTACATTTCAAAAGCCCATACTTCTTTACTTTTACTAAACACGAGTATCTGTACTTCTACTTAAGTAAAGGATGTGTTTACTTTTGCCATCTCTGTATATGAGCATATATGAGCATAAATAAGAAAGTTAAATTGTATTTATTTTTCTGACATGAGTGTTCTGTTCGCCCTACATTAGTGTTCTTAATTTTCTTTTGTCCTGACTGAAATATGAGCCTTTGCTCAGTGCAATTTATGACTCAAGCACTCCCTATGTTACTACATGACTATGCACATTACTCTTGTCATGATTCGAATGACACAGTGACGTACTAAGTGCTGAGGTTACAGGTCTTCGTGCTCACTCGGTGACAGTCTGGTCACTTGCCATTATTCTGGCTGGACCCGTGAAGGAGAGACAGTTCAGGTTAGCTAGACCCCTTTGAATTATTTAGGATGTGTCTGTGCAATATTAACCTCCACCCATCTACAATGGAGGTAAATGCTCAAAATGTACTTAGTGGTGTCCCTGTATAATCAACAGTCCTTACTTCCCCACTTTTAGTATGTACATTTGCTTTTATAAAACCTACATTTTAAATGTAGTAACTGTGTACTTAAAGGTGGGGTAGGTAAGTTTGAGAAACTGGCTCGAGATACACTTTTTGTTATATTCCATGGAATGCTCTTAACATCCCGATAGCTATGAATAAATTAAATGCTTTGACGATAAATACATTAAAATAATGTCATCTGTGGAAGCTGTGGCGCTGTAAAAAGCACGACCAATCATCTGAGCCGGCCCGGCTAAAATAACTGGATGGCCTACCTGCCTGTCAGCCTTCCATCTGTGCACAAACTTATCTCGTGCCCTCATTGGTCATGTGCGCGTTCTTGTGTGTTGGAGATTTTTTCCGGCTGTGTATTTTCAAGTTCTAGCGCACTCGAGCTGGTTTCTCCAAAATTACCTACCTCACCTTTAAGATAAAGAGGGCCCTTCAATGCTTTATGATGTCTGCCCTTTCCTGTAGTGTGTGGCAAATCCCGACAAAGCCGGCCAGCTAACCAATCAGAGCAGACTGGGCTCTGGTTTCAGACAGAGGGTGAAAAGAGGTGCTGCAGCACAGGCAGTATGAGAAAAATAAAGAGCTTTTTGAACATTGAAGCATGGAGACATGTCACAGTAGAGACACAAAATATAAATCTGACAAGCAAAATAGGCCCCCTTAAAACAGACCAATATTAGTTTTGTGGCACTTCTCTAAAGATCAGGAGGGCTGTCCGCTTCAGAGTAGTACCCGGCAGCAGGGAGAGATTTGTGGATGTTAGAAAAAACGTATTCCTCCTCCAAAAAGGAAATACATAGCTTTAAGCCACATAGAATTGGCAGTGGCCTGATCGGGATTGGACCACAATCACTCTCTATAACCCCTGCAGCAAATAGGCCAAACACTTTTTCTTTAATACCTCCTGGTCACGTAAAAATGCTTAGCTATTTCCAACAGTGTACACGGTTAAACCACCGAATGATAGATGGAAGACCCTAACAAACTACAATTAAATTCATCGAGTCACAACACCACACTTTCTTTAAGCTCGTTAGCTTCCTGACTGACACATTGGCCTTTGTGTGGGGAGCTGCTGGCTCTACTTGTGGTACTGCATGCTCTGGATGCTGCCCTTGTCTGTCCTCTGCTCCACGGGGGTGGCTCTTTCTGAATAGCGCTGTCATCCTCGTTGTGGGGAGGAGGTCTTTATGGCATACAGATCCAAAGAGTGGCACCAGGGAGTTTTGTCTGTTCCTCTTCGTTCCTCTGCTGCTGCTTCAATTCCTGCAGCTTTTAAAAGGGCTCTGTCAAGGTGTGTTTTGTGATAACGCTTACACACGCGCAGTAAAAAATCACATTGAAATACCTATTAGACCATCAATATTGTCACTTAAAACAGAAATGACTTAATCCTGACATGTGTGCACAGTAAAAAGGGGGGAACCCACTTGCATACATTACAACCCCTCCATGTGGCTTATATTGAGTGCAGCACAGAAGCCAAATGCCATAGACTCACTCCGGAGTCGAGTATATCTCCTCTGCAGGTTGACATTGATATTGTATCGCTGTGCAAAGGATAAAACAGCATGTATCCGACTTTTGTGGTCATGTGGATCCGGTAAGAGAAGGATTTGTGGCATGAGCTGGGCCCACAGCAAATATTGAACACACACACAGTGCCTGCCAGCTGAGAGTGATCATCAACACCACCCACATAATCACAAGCTGGGTTCTCACAGCCTTCCCTCCGTCTGCAGTTAACTTGAGCTCTGGGATGCCAAGGCAATTTGGCATGGAGGGCTAGAGGCGGAAATAAGTGGAATGTGGTTACAAAGCAATATTATCGGACATTTATTATCCAAGTTTACACATCTTGATTAGCTTTAATGTGATTAAATTGTCCAATTTTGGCCATGCTAGCAAAGCACAGCCTAATGGATAGCAATGTCTGATCAGTTGGTGCAGATAAAAACATTTTTAAAAGCTCTTGAATGGATTGTTTTTTAATTGGAGGGACATTAATGGTCCCTAGAGGTTGAAGCTTACTATTCCGCTGACTTTTCCTGTCGCGCATTAACCTTAGGATGACCTTTAAAATGTGTATGTAAAATGTCTTGATAGCTATTGACAGAATTGCCATGAAATGTGATATTCAAGAGCAACACTGGGTGAATGGTATTAAGATGTTTGTATCCCTTGACTTTCAATGTAGTGGCGTCATCTGACGAAAAAAATATTTATCAAAAGAATTGGTTTTGACCAAATAAATTCAGATTGAATTTAATGATCTTCATTGAAGTGCATCTTATAGTTGGGGGTAATCGGAAAATGTTTGCACGCTAATTTACTAATCCAAGAGATTACCCAAGGTGAATATATTACACCTGCTAAATATCAGTATCTAACATTGTCTTCATGAGCGTTTAAGAATGCCTTACAGAGCAATAAGTGTGGCTATACAATAAAGAACACAAAAAGTAATGCTTTTAAATGCACTCAAACTTCCTCAGGACACTGCTGTGGGCCAATTAGTACGACCCACAGAATAGACCATTTATTAAAGGGTCCGCCCCAATTTAGTGACTTTGTTTCTGGCCTGTGAAAGACTGATAAAAAAGGTCGTTCCATCGCATTATTCATACGGGTCCAGTTAGACTCCACCTCCTCCAGCGTACTGCCCGATCCTTATCCCAACACCGCAACAGCCTGACATGCTTTTGCTCAGGAGAGCTCTGACAAAGGAAGTGAGAGACTTCCACAAGGAAAAGGCAATTAACAGCTCAATGCCGTAGGGAAGGAGCGATGAAGGCAGGGAGGGAAAGAGGATGTCTGGAGATATAAGGATGAGAGGAGGAAGGTGTGAGCGTGAGCAAAAGCTGCACAATGGTACTGACTCAAAGCAGTGGACATATGGAATCGAGCCACAGTAAAAATATGAGAAACTAAGCACTTTTGATGTAGTTCTTCCGATTGTCCAGAATACAAACATCCCCAGGGGCCTGTTCCCAAAAAGAGAGAAAGTAGTCAAAGACAAACAGATGGATGAAAGACAAGGGAAGAAGGAAACGGAAAATAGCAATAAAGTCAAAGAAAAGGAAAAAGAAACTTGTGTGGGAAAGGATGTGAGGGAGGAGACGACGGTTGGAAATGGACGGGGGATAGTTTCTTATCAGAGTGAGATCTGCCAGTCAGTGCCATCTCACTCGACACATCTGCCAGCGCAGATTCCATCTCCCTCGAAGAGATTAAAAGCATTGAAACAAGCAAGCTTCCTATCATCCCTGGCAGACAGAGTAAACTTTCCTCCAAAGTGAAGGAGATGTAGTGATACGGGAGTGAGACACATGCCGGGGACTCTCTTATAGAGTCATCGTTTACCGGCCACTCTGCTGACATTTACTTCCTGAGTGTGTGTGTGTGTGTGTGTGTGAGCCGGGGCGGCCAGGTGTTGGTGAGAGGAAACCATCCCTCTCTGACACCACTTGGCTGACTTATCAGACCGCTTCATTCTTTAAATGCAGCCTCTGGCCCGATGCACCACAACAAAACCCCGTGACTAACAGGCGGCGCTTCTTGAAAGTGTGCCGTACTTTTCACACCCCATGCTCTGATGTCTGTATCTACCACTCCTATCTCAAACTCTTATCTCCGGGCATGAATCCAAAAATGTGACAAATTGCAAGAGAAGGGGGCTTGGCACTTCTCTGCTCACATAAGAGATGTAAAGTGAAGGCTATGGTTAATTTTTTTTTGTGGCCAGCCGCAGCCATTACGGCCTAGTATATGAGTCTGGAGTGGGTTGGCTTGATGAATCTGCTGTCTATGGGATATGATGATTCAGCCGCGCCATTACCATGAGTGATTTCAGCTCAAGGCAAGGCTAGCACTTCCGCTTTATGGTCACAGAGACAGAGGGAGCTGCTGATGAGGAAACATAAGTTAGCGTGCAAATGGGATGACTTTCAAATCAGAGGCATTTTTTTAATCAGCTCTTTAGAATTATGGTGCATTGAATGGGTTTGTAAATTGATACTGGGCTGTTGAAGTAAATCACAATGTTAAGAAAAAGGGTAATTATCAAAAGCATGAGTAGAATACTCAAAATTGTACATACTTTTACACGTGTTAAATTCCCTGTTTGGTGCAGGCATGCTTTAGTCCAGCCTATGCTTGGAGGTGAAGTTAATGGTCCTCATGATCGATTAAGTCTTTTTATTTTCCCTCACATATCCCATATTTGATGTTTCCCTTGCTCTATACGCCTCATCAATTCAACATATAACTTGGGCATGAAAGAGGGAGAAAAAGAAAAGTGCGAATAAAACAAAGAGAAAAAGGGAAATCTATTTTCCTGCTCGGAGAAATTGAGCTACGGCTTTTCTATTAACAGGAAGGAAAACTTGCCATTTCTTTCCGTGACCCAGACATAATCAACAGTCCGTGCACGGATCAACTCCCATACAGAATGCAGTGATCCCTGCATACTTTAACATTTAAACATCTGATACACAATGACCTCCTGACAATCCCCTACTAATCAAGACATGATCAAACAGTACTTGAAGGGATTCACGTCGAGACGTCATCGCCTGGAGATGTCCATATGATCAAATGCTAAGACGTGAGCTAACAATCCCAGCACGGTTCAAGAGGCCAGGGCAGTTTTATGTGCGAACGGGAATTGCTCTTACTAATTTATTCCGCTGTGTGAGGTCCAATGTGGGGCCACCGGGCGAGTGAGACGAATGGCAATGACTGCCTGTATAGACTGGCAGATAGGAGCGGGCCCTCACTGCACTACATTAACTTTTAATTATGACTTTCTGTGAGACGCAATTACCCATCTGAGACCAGGCGAAAGCTCCATAACCAGATCATGATCCATCTGAAACATCATTTGTAACATTTTCCCGGCCTCTCCCCCAGATTTGTGTGTTTATTTTTCCGCCCTGCTAGTTAAGTGTCGTCGGTGATGGAGGAAGATCCTTTACTTGAGTAAAAGTAGAAATACTATGGTTTTTAAATACTCCACTACACGTAAACTTCATTATTCCTATAGAAGTACAGAATTATTATCAGCAAAATGTTCTTGAAGTATCAAAAGTAAAAGTACTCAAAATGCAGAATGGCTGTATGTACATGCATAGTGTTGTAATGTCAACAGGGATCCAGTTTTTTTAAAATATAGTGTACATTAGTAGTACATTACATCACAGATTAATATCATATCAGCATGGGTTTTGTATGTAAAAAGTAGCTAACGCCTATGAAGGTTAAATTAATGTTGTAAAAGTAAAATATGTGCCTCCGAAATTCGGTGGAGTAGAAGTATGTAGCATTAAATGGAAATACGTTGGTAAGTAACATTCCACCACTGAGCATTGTATACGACTGCAGTCTGTATTTCTTATTAAAACAATATGGACCTTTGTTGTCTCTTGCTTAGCGTCGGTTTTTCTCTCTGTCCCTTGAGGTTTCTCTCCAACACTTCCTTCACCGGGGCCACGGGTCTCATCCAGGTGGATCCTAGCCTCTCCAGGGTCCTCTCCTCGCAGCTGTTCCACGTGTGGAGCCTGAAGAGGGGCGCGCTCGGTCAGCCGGCCTGGGTGACAGTAGGCCATTGGACCCGGGGCAGACTGGAGCTGGAAGGGGGGATTCTGGGACTGGTGGGAGGGTTCGGGAGCAGCCAGGGCCAAGGCCTCGGAGCCGGGGTGAGGGGAGGGGACGGCCAGGGGGACAGTGGCGCTGGTGGTCGCTGGAGGCCGGGAGATTCGGTCGCGGGTCACCGTCTGAGGGTGGTGACGCTGGTGGAACACCCGTTTGTCTTCACGCGGGAGGTGGACGAGGACGGGTTGTGTCCAGCGGGTCAGCTCTGTCTGGACCCCAGAACCAACCGGTCCGACCTTATCCAGAACCTCTTCAGCCAGCTGCACAACCCCAACGCCACCGTCACAGACTGGGAGGGAGCAGGTGAGTTTTGCTGTGCCATTTATCCTTAAAATACCTTAGTGTTGAAGCAATGCTGAAACCTCCTGTAATACCTGTCCAAACCGTATTTCAACTTGAGCTATGAGGCATCAGTTATCATTTATGAAAACCTGTTCTCTTTTTTCTCTAATGTAAACTGTTAGATTTCTGCTTAGATCTCATTGATACATTGCTGTGAAATTCTGTACAGCTCCTACTCAAGATTGAAGTGGATTTTTTAAAGAAAAATCAATAAGGGATCATGGCTGGTCAGTCCGGCTCAAAAATATACTAGGTGCAATGTCAAGGCTCAGCTCTGCCGCTACAGCTTAATTTCTAGGATTAAAGGCATTTTATAAATAAGTGATGAACACCATCGTGTCAAAGAAATACAAGGTTATATATCTCTGAGTATTGGCAGTGCAAACAGGCAGTCTACGGGATTTTTTACTTTCTTTGACTTCAATCGGCAAATGGAAGTTGGCTAATAAAAGTTGTATTGAGGATGACATAGGAATTCACAAAATGACAGACCTCTGTGCCAAGTTTTAAGAGTAATTGGCAAACTGCTAAATTTTGATTGTCTGAGTTTGCAAAAAAGGTTTGCCAGAAAAATGTAAATGGCATAAAGTTTAAATATATATTTATATTTTACAGCCTCTCTATCTTGCCAACTCTTTTTTATTTTGTAATATACGTAGTTCAAAGGTTTTTGTACATTCTGTACATCTTCTCCTAGCCCAGTTTAAGAGTGATTTAGTGTGCTGGTGTAAATAAAAGTGTCTTTTTTTTAAAACAAATTTTACATGAGCGAAAATCAGCAATCAGCAGTAATTCTCAAATACTGTTCTTAAGTAGAATTTTAAGGTACTTGTACTTTAACTGAGTATTTTAATTTCAGGCAGTTTATAATGTACTCTTCTATATTTGAGAAGACAATATTTTGCTTTTAAATCCACTACATTCATTTGACCACTTGGTTACTTTCAGATTATTGCCTAATACTAAATATATATCATAATAAATAAACATTGACACATAATTATAGGTTATTCAGCATTAGTGTATACATTCATTACAATTAGCTCCACATTTACCAGCGGTGATGAGACTGATAATAATATTATTATAATCCAGTAATTTAATTTCTATTATTCTGAAATGGTACTTTTGGTACTTCAGTATATTTTGATGCCAGTACTTCTTTGCTTTAACTGAATTATGATGTAACTGAGTATTTTTTACAGATTAGTGTTCACACTCTACTTAAAATATGAGTACTTGTTCCACCTCTAAATATACACATTACATCATTATCATGTCTTTTCTGTCAGACCTACCGGAGGACCTGAGGAAGTGTTGCTACGGTTACTGCATCGACCTGTTGGAGAAACTGGCTGAGGACATGGGTTTCACCTTTGACCTTTATATTGTGGGAGACGGGAAGTACGGAGCAGTGGGGGGGGCGGGGCGCTGGACGGGGCTGGTCGGGGACCTGCTGGGGGGCACAGCAGACATGGCGGTCAGCTCCTTCTCCATCAATTCAGCCAGGAGCCGAGTCATCGACTTCACCTCACCCTTCTACTCCACCAGCCTGGGCATTCTGGTACAGTCACTTGAAGTCATAATTAGTTTGTTGCATGTTAATGAGCTCCAATAATGCTTTTTGGGATTTCCTTTCCCTACAGTATGTGTGTTATATAGGATTTTGTGCATCTAAATGGTCTGCAAAGGCAAAAATTCCCAAAGTTTATCTCCCACACACTCCCCCCTCCTGCCTGAAACACCTCGATTGGACCCCTTTGTTTACTCTCGTAACATAGTGACATCACCATATCACTATCGAGCTTCTATTGGCTAGCGCTCCAACACATTTTAGGTGATAGGCTAAGGGCGGGACATCTCTAAGCGGTTGACTAATCACAACAGAGCCAACCAGCTAACCAATGGTTTGCCATCACTTACTGTACGGAGGCTCAGTCACTGGTACACGTTTATTTATAAAGCTATGTTGGGTAAACTCCCGTATTACATCTGTTCTCTGATAACACAGAGAGTTGCAAGCAGCTATTATCTGAGATCGCTTGATGTAGTCTTGTTAGATGTGCCAAGAGCAAGGACTCTCTTAGGTAAGACAGCTTTTATGTGCGCAGCGCCACTTGCTTGGAACAATCTACAGCTAAAATTGAAACTGAGCAATTTTATTCCTCTGAATGTTTTTAAAGCAAGTCTAAGTGAAATGTTCTTTGAAACTATGGGTATTTGTAAATGTCGATAATATGTAAATGTAGCTTGTAAATATGTTCTATGATATCCTCTATTGTTTTATGTTGTTTTATGTTTCATGTGGAACCTAATTGCTGCAGGTCTCCCTTGAAAAATAGATCTATGATCTCAAGGGACAATCTGGTTAAATAAAGGTTTGAAATGAAATGAAACCAATCAGAGCAGACTGGGCTCTGGCTTCAGACAAAGTGTGTGAAGAGGTGCTGCAGCACAGGCAGTATGAGAACAATAAAGAGCTTTTTGAACATCAAAGCATGGAAACACGTCCGAGTCGAGGCACAAAAAACAAAAATACACCTGAAAATCTGCATAATAGGGCCCCTTTAATGATTGTTGAAGACATGGGCTTTATCCTTAAAACATACTGCATTGTAAGTCAGTGGCAGCGCGGCAGTCTTCCCATTACTTTGATTTGTCAATATATCTCTCTCTCTGGCTGACAATTTCTGTATGATTGGACGATGTGGTCTCTAAGTGCTTAATTTCCCCCTAATGCCCGGCTCACACAGTCTTCTGGGGAGGAACACGGGATCATTAGTTTTGAATAATTAGGTTGTTCCAGTTTCAGTGGACAATTATGAAAGTTCAAAATGAAAGGCACTTTTAAGAGTGTCTAATGAGTCTGAGAGGGATTTTGAGAAGCAGTCTTTGCAGAATCCTCCAACATGCTGCAGTTATTCTTTGATGTGTTAACATCTCCCTCTGTGGCTGACAAACTGCAATGCATAATATGATCTGAGAATATGAAATGATGAATAGCCCAAAGTTAAAACAATGTATGCACTTGTTTTTCAAACGTAAGTATGCCTACGAGTGTTTAAGAAGAGTTTACTGACAAGATCTTGCCACTGAAGGTTACATTTGTATCCCAATGTAGCACAAAATGCAAAACATGTCACTTTTGAAGTTAAACGTTCTTTTTTCCTTCTGACCCTCCAGGTTCGCAGCCGGGACTCTGCAGCCCCCATCGGAGCCTTCATGTGGCCCCTCCACTGGTCCATGTGGGTGGGTATTTTTGTCACGCTGCACCTCACCGCGCTCTTCCTCACCTTGTACGAGTGGAACAGCCCCTTCGGCATGACGCCACATGGCAGGAACAGGCTGCGAGTCTTCTCCTACTCATCCGCCCTCAATCTCTGCTACGCCATTTTGTTCGGACGTACCGTCGCCACCAAGGTACAGTAGCTTTCCTTTGTGTGATAAATAGGCATGGAAAGGAATGGAGGGGGGCATTATTATTATTATTATTATTAGAGTACACAAACAGTGAGTGGAAAGAGGAAGTGATAGGGGAAGACGATATAAATGGCCAGGGAGGGGAAAAGATTGATAGGGGAGGGGTTAAGAAGGTAGGCAGTGATGAAGTGGAGAGGTGCAGGGAGGATCATGCACATACAGAGAGGGAGAGGGGAAAGGCTAAGTGGGCCGACAAAGATTGAAGGAGTTATGGCAGGGATGATGGGGATGGATGAAGGTGGGAAATGTGTGAGCGAGTAGAGGTTAACTCCCCAAGGTAGTCAGACAGAAAGTTGAAAACAAGAAGGCAGGGGGAAGAGGGCCAACGAGAAGAGGAAAGGTGAGAGTGCAAATTGGGAAATGGGCTTCAAAAAGAAAACATTAAGGATGTGGACAGAGAATTGTAAGACAGGGTTGAAAGGGTAAGTGGGCAAGCAGGGAGAAGCTTCAGAATGAGGGCGACATGGAGGTGGGCGGACAGAGGATGATGTAAGGGAGAGGGCATTGGGTTGGCATGATAGAGAGCCAGGCTGAATTCGAGAGAAACGAGCTAGAGAAAGTGATCGACGAAGACAAATGGAACTCGAGTTCGGCAAATCTGTCAATTTAAAAAATGTAGCAAGATGAAAAACGGTGTATTGCTTTTTAAAGATTAAAAAAAAAAGTTGCCATTTGTTTAGCATGAATACGTAAGGAGATTAAATGTACTCTTGCGGTAACAGCAATCTTCAGAAACCTGTCATGTTTGACTGATGGTGTCACACCGCCGACCACCACGCCGATGGAAAACTGTCCTCTGCATTCTTTGTTTTATAAACAGCCATATGCAGTGCCAACATATCCACCATTATGATAACTTATACTTGCTGTCTGAACGTTCATGCAGCACATTCTGATTAATATCTCAACCATAATTTGCTTAAATTATTCCCGTCTATCCCGGCTCCACTAAGTAAGGATACACACCATTATAAAATGTATTTAATCACACGTTGTCCCTAAAGACGCAATGCATAGGACCTGAAACAGAAGCCAAGTTATTAGGGAGACCTTCCCATAATTGAAAGGTCACAGGTTTGATCCTGGCAAACTGGCAATGTGTCAATTAACAGGTTATGCCTATTAGTAGGAGTGTGACCTATTTGAATGCCCTTGAGCAGCACTCTGAACCTCTTTGTGCTGGGACAGAGCCAAAGAGTCATGTTTATTTAAGAGGGGAGGGCAAGTAAATCATTTGCTAGACTGCTCACAATAACGTATTTCCCAGGAGACACCTGTAGTGTTCAAAGTCAAAGCAAACAAATCAAATGGAAAACTATTTTGGTCTAACAAAAGGCACACAATCAAGAGCGATGAATGGAGTGTTTCTCAAATGTAGCAGCATGTTGTCCAACCACTAGCTTACTTCCTATTGTACCGTCACAGACAAAGGGAAGACAGATATTAAATATATGCAAATTTTTGACAGAACAGTAGCGAGAAACAAAAAAGTCTGGAAGCGTGACTGACTGCATGCACAGAGTATTAACTGGGTGTTTATGGCAGGGCTAATCATGATGAGTGGCAGCAGGTTGCCCAACTCTCACACACCTGTCTACACTCCTACAATTAGACACACAGACACATAAGAGGGAGGAGGGAGGGGCTGTTGGCTAGGTGGAAATAGAGGTAGAAATTGAGGTCGTGACACAAGGCCATGGAGCATATCATTATTTATAATTGATTTATTTGAACTGCTTAAGACTCACAGTATTTGCTCATTGTTTGGAAGCTGGTCCTGGATACTAGCAGAGGCGGATGAAGCAGAAACCTTGAATTGTGTTTGCAGAAATAGTTCTATTTGCTAAACACTTAGTTAGTGTTGGTCCTTGATATTTGGTCTCTTTAAACGTTAAGATAAAATACTTAAACTGTGTGGAAATATGAATACATAATACATATGTAAGCTAAGCTTCAAAAACCTGATTTAGCAAGAATGGATTAACAGTCTGATCTTAGCTTTAGTCTCAATATTTTACGGAGCAGTGTGTAGGATTTAGTGACCTTGCCTCACCTGTCCCTTTCCAAGCTTGTCAGAAAAATATGTTGGCATTTGGGTAACATAAAAGCCTTTTTTAGAGCCAATGTTTGGTGTGTCCATTCTGGGCTACACTGCTCTGCAACATAGCTCTGTGACAACCTGCTGCCTATGTAGATATGAAAGGCGAATGATATTCTAAAAGAACACAATGAATATTATTTTCAAGGAATAATACACACGGGAACACACAGTTATGATCGTTACATTCACATTTTCCAATGAAGCCCCCCAATAATCCTACATACTGGTCCTTTAAGGATGACATCATGTACAGAATATAGTCAGCAAGTAAGACCCCTTTCAAACTAATCTGGGGTTGTTGATTCAGCATGCATAATTAAAAATTACAAGCCCTAAATTAGAAACTTGTTTTTGTCTAGCCTGATCAAGTACTGTAGCGCAACAAAAAAAAGGAATCTTCAATTTCCCTGTGGTACACAATAATGTGGTACAACAATGTCACTGAAGACGTTTAGCATATCGTGAATGCCATCCTCCCTTTCTCGCCTTTCAAATCACCGACTAATTACACAGAAAGTTGAAAACATATCCAACACCCTCGTAATAATGGGTTACAACCTTGTTTGTATAATTAATGTCTCATTAATTCCGTACCTTTGAAACACTAGAAATTCATCTCTTTTCCTCAGTTAAGTGGATTTTAATTGGTGGAATAAATAAATGATTGCACTGTTCAGGTAGATCCTTTCCCCCAGGCAGGCAATTTCATGGAAAGATATTTCTGATGTGCCTCAAAGACAGTCACACTTGCATTAGCTCCTTTTTTGATTAACTTGATAACTCTTATTTGGGTTCAGTTTTGAGGGGAACTCGGGGGGTTCTCCATTTATAAAGGCATCTTTTCCCACACAGTTGTATTTGTAATCAATTGAACCTCTCTTATCTCAGCTTTCTACATGTTGTTTCCTGTCAGTCTGTTTCATTTTTGTCTTGGCATTTTGACATGTTCTGTGTTACACCTTGGTATTTTTAGATTAATTTGTCATCAAGATCTGCTATTCGTCTCTTCTCTAATCTGTGAAATGATTATAATAATTTGTTAAAAACCGAATCACCTAGTTTCGGCTCATCATTACCATCACTTCAGTCACATGCTTTTATCCCATGGCAATACTGATGATGAGGTTAAATGTTGTATAATGTTTTTATTTCATTTCATTTCAAACCTTTATTTAGACAGATTGGTCCCTCGAGGTCATCGATCTAATTTACAAGGGAGACCTGCATCATTTAGTTCCACATGAAAAATAAAAACAACATACAAACAAACAACAGAGCTATAAATGTTATGCTCTGAGGTTTGTATTTTGTTTTTGTCTTTGCTTTTGTTTGCATTGTCCAGCCCTTTGAGGCATTTCTTGTGATTTTGGGTTATAATACATTTTGATTTGAACACAAACACAAGATTCTCTCTTGGTATCCTTCTCCACTCTGCAGACTCCTAAGTGCTGGACGGGGCGCTTCCTGATGAACCTCTGGGCCATCTTCTGTTTGCTGGTGCTGTCCAGCTACACCGCTAACCTAGCCGCGGTCATGGTCGGGGAGAAGACTTTCGAGCAGGTGTCAGGAATTCATGACGACAAGGTCAGACTGCAAACAAGGACACAACACTTGCAACTGCATTACATGTCAGCACTCCCCACACACACACACACACACACACACACACACACACACACACACACACACACACACACACACAACCACACACACACACACACACACACACACACAGACCCCCAGCTACACAACCACACAAGCTAATCTCACACAAGGACGGTCTAATGAGTATGAGTGGAATTATTGGTGGAGGATTATCACTTTCCGTATACCTAAACCCTGAGTTCAGGGTGGTTATATTTTTATCACAATCTTCTCCTTTTGTCCGTCCATGTCTTCCTGTTTCATTATCTCAGCTGCATCATCCGTCCATGGGCTTCCGTTTTGGGACGGTGAGGGAGAGCAGCGCTGAGGATTACATGAAGAAGAGCTTTCCGGAGATGCACGACTACATGAGACGCTTCAACCAGCCCACCACCCCCGAAGGAGTCCACATGCTGAAGTAAGACACAAACGTACACATGAACACACATTTGTTTTTTAAATAAGTCAAATTTAAACCCAAAACAAATCCAGTCACGATTACATCTGTTTTATCTGTGGTTGTCTCTGCACTTACTTTCATGCGTACCCTGCATAACAATTGTGTTCCTGACAACAAGAACAAACAGGGCAGATTTACAGACAAGACTCCGTTTAAACACAGAACAGAACATCCTCCATTATATTAAAATGGACATAGTCTTTTCCTTTATTATCCTAGTGAGTATAATGCTAACATGATGTCAACTGGGGGTCATCCATAGACAAGGGAATAAGGAACACCTTGGATTTGTGCATATGATTTTTACATACTTCAATCAGATTTTGATCGGGTATTTCAATCAAAACTTCTACAAGCACATGCTGATCAAATGTCAGTGTACTAAATCAAAAATGATACCCGACAACATGATCAGTTCAAATGTCTTGGTTCTCCTATTTCCAGGTCAGGAAGCCTGTCTATGGACATACGGACATTTCTATCTAACATCAATGCAATGTCTCTCAGCAGCTCAGAGTAATTTGTGTTGCAGAGTTGTTTTTCCACTTCTATATTTTCCCACCTGCAGTGATGTTGTGTCAAACCCATCGGTTGATGATTTCTTATTATAGAGAACACGCTGTTTGCTTTTGCATCTGACTGAGATAGCATCACAAGTCATCACTTTGTGAGCTGCATGTGTTAACAGCCTGCATTAGTAAGAGCTTTTTCTCATCCATAGACACTACCAAATGTTGTCAGTGAGATGAAAGCCAATGAATAAAATCAATTACTTTTCAAAATGTCCGCCCAATTGAAGGGGAAAAACATTTTTGTTTATTAAAAGTGTTGAATGTAGAGATGAGGGCCAGGGACAAAATGAATGGATGAAACGTGTGTCGAATGGGGATTGTGAGAAGAAGAAAGTATTAGACCAGAAAAGTTTAATTATATAACACAATTATTCACAAAAGCAGTTTTTTAACATAATGCATTAAACATTGAATTCCAAGCAAAACACACATTTAAGGGATTGCAACATTTCACAAGATAAAAACAGACAAATAAATAGAAGGTTGTTCAGTATTTCAAGCAGGGTTTATCAATGGCAGTGGAGAAAGTAAAAAGTATTAACCCTGCATGTTTCAAATGTCATTCAAGTTGAGTCAAGACTTAAGTTTAACTGTAGTTTGTTATATCGGTTTTTGTGCATGTAAATGCTGCAAAGGCTAAAATCCCAAAGTTCCCTTCCTAGTGCTCCCAACACATTGTACGTGATAGGCTAAGGGGCGGGACATCTCTAAGCGGTTGCCCAATCACAACAGAGCCGGCCAACTAACCAATCAGAGCAGACTGGGCTCTGGTTTCAGACAGAGGGTGAAAAGAGCTTTTTGAACATTAACGCATGGAAACAGAAATACAAATATGGACCTGAAAATGAGCACTCTGTCCTTTCTAACCAGTTCATTTGAGTTCACATGCACAGTATTCCTGTTGTGGGTTTAATGAAAGTCTTATCTTGGTTCTGATTATTTTTTCGCAAATGATGTTTACTTGGAATTTATTACAGACAACAGCGCTCACAGATAAAGTCTTTATTATTTATTATGGGCATAAAAATCATGTTTCCGCCTGGAAGTGTCCTTAATAAAACGGAATGTCCCAGACTGGAACAATATTACAAGAGACAGACCAAGCAGATAAATGTTTGAAAATACGGATGAATTGAATCAACCTTGTAGATAATACAGAAAATTATCTAAATACATTGAAATTAAGTCTGACATGTATTTAGGAATAACAGTAATGCAATTATTCCATGCTTAAAACTGTCTGAAATGGACTAATGAGTGCTCTGTGTCTACAAAGTGCTCAAGATTTCCAGTTAATGCACTTCTCTAAAAAAATATGTTATAATGGCGACTAATAGCATTCACCTGGGGAGAAATATTCAGTTTCAAAGATTAATCTATTTACTTTGAGCCCTCTATTATTAGTATTAGTGCATTTTGAAAAGTTTCAAGCTTTAACTAATTGTATTACTTTTTGCCCCTCAAGTTCATATGTAATAAAGGTTTATTTTCCGTATTACATAATATAATGTATGTATCTGGTAAAGCTCTTGCCATGTGGGTCCAGTGTTGTGCATTCAGTTGTATATGTTACTCCTCAGCCTGTAACTGTTGTTTCAGACTAACGCAGTCACACCTCCTTTATTAGGAGAGGCTGTGTCTGGGCGGTTCATTCACGGATGGGTCTTTTTATGCAATTATATTTCCCTCCTGATGGTTGTCTGAACCTAACCTCTGTATATAACTTGCTGTTCTGCAGGTCTATCATCGCTGAAGATGGCCTCTAGCTGAGACGTGTTTGTTGTTGCCCACCATTAATTAGAAGATTTGTATCAGCAGTTTTTTGGATCCTTGCCACTACTGTTCGCCGTATATTTAGGAATTGGAGCTGTGTGCGCTGCTGCTGGTCAGAACTTTGAACATGCAACCTAGTATTTCAGCTCCCTGTATACTCAAAACTTATATAATTCATGTTTCTGATTTTAATGGAAGACATGTGTATTAGTAACCTCAGGATCTGATGACTAACCCACTTTGGTGTCTGGCTGCCCGAACTCTAATGCCTCTAATGCTTTTCTCTTCGTGTGATCACCAGTAATGGAAGAAAAGAGCAGCAAAAAATGTATCTTGCACATATTCAGGCTACTCCAAAAGCTCAATTATATGCTACTCGTGTTCATGTTATTGATGCAGCATCTCATGGATTAATCTATACTCCAGTGGTTTTTGCAGAGAGGGATGAGCAGCACATATAGAACCTGGTAGTTAAAGAAATGCAATATTTTTTTTTTGAACTTTTCTGTCTTTTTCATTAAACTGAAATTAAAAGATCATGTTTTTATAGGCTCTTTTTAAATAACTTTAAAGGGCCCATGTCATGCTTTTCTGGTTATTACCCATCCCCTTGTGTGGTATGAAGGTTTTTCTGCATGTACACGGTCTGCAGAAACCCTCAAAGTAGGGAGTAAAACTCTAACACAGAAAATACCTGTCTACGCTGCCCCAAAACGCCTCGTTGGACATTTCTCATTTTCAATTGTTTTCTTCCTGGGTTCTGTGACGTGTGAACACCCCCATCAACAACAAATGACCCAAATGGACCAATCCGCGGAGCACCTCCCACACCCAGGATCCCTTGGCTAACTAACAAGGAGTCCCCATTGACTTGCATAGAGCTCCCTGAACGCTGGTAATAGACGAGTTGGGATGGCGGAGAAATGCTCTCTGCAGAACCATTCTCACAGCGCTATAAACCTTTTTCTTACTCAATATCAAGCCACACTTATTGTTTTTACTTCGGCTGTGAGTGTTTGTGTGTGCTCGGGATGAGTTTTGCTTGTTCTCGCTGTATTGCCGACCCGGAAACCTGTCCGCTCTGCGCAGCAACGAGCCCTCGCAACCTCCCGACCAATCAGAGCACACTGGGCCCATAGGGAGGGGGGGGCAGGAGCTCCAACAAGCCGTTTAGGAATACACATACTATACAGAGATGCTGTATGAGAAACCAATGTGAGTTTGGAACATTTAACAATGTAAATCTATTCTAGTAGACCTCAACAATCGAAATATGATCAGTAGAAATGGCCATGACATGGGACCTTTAATAACTAGCTTTAATCACTTCATATGAACTGGTATATAGAAAACATTAAACTAACAATGGAGGAGTATTTGAATTCTTAACTACTTACTGCAACATCAAAACTAAAAATACCATTGAAAAAACTTCAGTGCTTGCATAATGTTACATTATTAACTTACTTTTAATTATGTATTTGCGTAAGGAACATTTTAAATGTAATAAATAACATGTTACCACTGTAATTCAGACATGCTAACAGAAATGTGTTTATCCTTTGTTCCTACACACACAGCTATTCTGTACCACACACAGAAACACACACTCATAGCTATAACCACATTCGCCTCTCAGACACAATGCAGCGCCACAGAGCACCCGCAGAGATGCTGAGATACTGCATGCGCTGACTATGTGATACAAGAAGGAAGATATAAAAGCGCTTGTTCAGAGAAAGAGGATGAGTGCAGGGAAGATGAAGGCGGCGTTTGTTTGCGTGCGAGGCAAAGCAGGAGTGGAGAAAAGTCACAGCAGTGCAGAGGGCCCGAGTGAGAGAATGAAATACTGTGTTGGCAGAACTACCGACCCCAATACTGAGCTCAAGCCTTAGAGGAGAAATATCTCAAAAGCCTGGAGAGACAAAATGCCACATATACAGCTACACACACATGTGTAGTCTCAGAGGAAGAAATGCAATAATATCAGTGGTGAAAAGTAACTAAGAACATTTACTCAAGTACTGTATTTGATAACAGTTTGATGGAATTGTTCTTTGCTTGAGTATTTCAATGTTTTGCTACTTTGTACTTCTACCCCACTGCAATTCAGAGGTAAATAGTGTCCTTTTACTCCACTTCATTAATGTAATATCTTTAGTTACTTTGGATTAATGATATGAAATAAAAAACAACACTTAAATCGGACTTTAGTTCCACCTGAAGTAAATCCACAAGCTACCCTGCAGTATACAAAGTACTTCAAACTAGCTGCACCTTTACCAGCTTTGAGAACACTTTGATGATCGTTATAAAACATATCATATATATTATCCTGAAATTGACCAATCTGAGGAATGTGCACTTTTACTTTAGTTAATTAAAGTATATTTTGATGGTTATACTTTTGTATTAAGATTTTAATTGCAGGACTTTCACTTCACATACCTACACACAGCCCTACAGTCTAACCTGCACACTTTCATGCCTGTATTCTACCTGTTCATGCTCTCACACACACACACACACACACACACACACACACACACACACACACACACACACACACACACACACACACACACACACACACACACACACACACACACACACACACACACACACACACACAAACACATACCATGTATACATCACTTCAGGGGACATTACATTGACTTACATGCATTTCCTGGAGACTTATCCTAACCTTAACCATAACCAACACATGCCTAACCCTTACCCTAACCCTAATCCTAAACCTAACCAAGTCTTCACCCTAAAATGAATGATTCCCCTCATGGGGACCTCCAATTTGTCCCCATAAGGGAAGCGAGTACCCGCACGTGACTGTGTAAACAGATTTAGGTCCCCACAAGTATAGTAATGCTAGGACACACACACACACCACTTTTATCCCTAGGCCTTCCCACCCTCTTTTATCCCAGATGAAGTATTTCCTCTCTCTTTTCCTTCAACCTCGAATATGACAGGCCTAGACAGAGAAAAACAGACGTTTCTGCTTTGCCAGCACAGACTTTGTAAAAGTCAACCTTTTTGTTTGGCAGTAAACGTCCTGAATAACAACAAGTCTCTGGTAATTTGATCAGCCTTCTCTATTTTCTCCATTAAGCTGTCTATGTGCGGTTGTGCATTATTTCCCAATTCATGCATTACAACGCCTGTTTATCTGTCTGCCGTCGAATTTGGTGTATGGGTGTGCTCAAATATCTTCATGTAATTTGTACATATTGGGCTGTCTGGTGAGTGTGTGTCAGGAAATGTGTATCTTTTACTATTATAACAATTTGTTTGGGTGTAGGTATATCATTAAAATCCAGCGTGTTGTGCTCCATAGCCTGAAACGTATCTCCCGTCAGCGGCAGATGCTGCACACAGAGGAACGGTCTAGAATTAAGAGTCAATTAGGGTCAATGGGATCGATATAGCGGAGTAGGAGAGTCTTCAGCAGAGTGTATAATGCTTATCAGTCCGCAGCAGAGCCTGTTGGTTTAGGTAATGATGTATGTGTTTACTCAGTGTATTAGAATGCAGTTAATCTCATCCTGTGTTTAAATGACAAAAAAGGGGATGACAGGAACAAAAACAAGAATCCTTCATGGCTTTCGGGTGTGTGAGAAAGTTTGGGATCTGATTTAAAGGTCCCTAAAGGTTTTAGTTGAGTTGTCTTCAATTAATGCTTTTCTCTTAAATCTGTGTGTGTGTTTGTGGTGAAGGACAGATCCTCCTGCCCTGGATGCCTTCATCATGGACAAAGCCCTTTTGGATTTTGAGGTCTCTATCGACGCTGAGTGCAAACTACTAACAGTGGGGAAGCCTTTCGCCATTGAGGGTAAGCATGAATACTTGTTTGTATTTCTTGTGAGGACATTGCATTGACTTGCAGGCATATTAACATTTTTTAAACCTTTTAAACCTTACAACTAAATCGTTGGTTTTTACTTTTTTCATCTCTTAACTGTTATTCTCTTCCTATTTGTGAAGCACTTTGTAACACATGCCATACAAATCAAGTTACACTTACCAAAACCACTAAATGTCTGACCCCAAACCTTTACAAGAAGCTTGACCTAATAAAAGTTGAATTCTTCACCCTCAAATCTAGTCTTAAAATCCCAAAAATAAATTGACCTTGTGGGGACCTACTTTTTGTCTCGAGTTGTTGGCAAGTGAGTCCCCACAATGTGATTATGTACTACTCACACATAAATACACACAAACCAAAAGTGAGTCACACACATCTGCATACACACTTACAGCGCCAATGCTGTACCTGTATGGCAACCTGCGCTCTTGTTCATGCAACTCCGAGAAAGATGCTCACGTATATTCGGTATTCAGCTCAAAGCATGCACATCTACACACACATACACTATAAATAAATATATAGTATGCACATACTCACACCATACTTGCCAACCTTGAGACCTCAGAAATCGGGTGCATTTCAAAACCACCGCGGGGGGGGGGGGGCTGTATTAGATTAACATCTAAACATGCTTATTGTAGTTGTAAGTGCATTGTCCTGCAGCCTGTAGCACCATCCTTGATGGGGCATGTGTGTGGGCTGGACCCGTATTTTTCAGGAAAGGAGTAAGCAGAGGGTATAGTTGTCGATTCTTGTTCTGTTTTCTGCCTCACCCTCTCAAACTTTCAGTTGCGCACGCTACTAAAGAGACGCGCTACCATGGAAACCAAAGAATGGTGTAGCTGTATTAAAGTCCGAGTGGAAACAGTTCTGAGTAAATCCGATTTTGTCAGAAATCGGGAGAAATATGACCCCGGGAGGAAACTGGGAGAGGGCAATGAAATCGGGAGTCTCCCGCGAAAATCGGGAGGGTTGGCAAGTATGACTCACACACACATAGGAGATCAAATACCGTTGTTGGCTACCTGACTGACAGAATAACACAGTGATTTACTGTATGAACTTTTAACGCTGCAGGGTTCAAGTATTCAACCATCTATTATTAACAACAGCGTCCAGTCAGAAGACTCAACCCATACAGGTCAAATTAACTGCAGTAGAATCATGAAGTGTAAAGATGGATCCACTGCCAGTCAAAAAGCATCTAATGATCCACAGAGGGAGTTAGAATAATGAAACATGAGATCTACATTGCTTGACAAAGGAGTGAGCTTACATATGTGTGTGAGAGAACTGCAGGTTGTATTCTGTGTGTGTTCTGGTGCTATTGTAAAAGAAAATTGTTTTCAGTGGGAGGGCAATCTTTCCAAAGTAAAGTCATTGCTCATTCTTCCATCAGAAAAATATGAGCCATGGCAAGCAGGGGCAAAATGAAAGCCATCAATTGAAGTCCAGAAGTTTGCAGAAAAACTTTTTACACCGCGGTTACATGTTTTCATGTTTAACAAAGACATCCTTCCTTCTGCTCATCCTCTTTTCTTCTACACATAACTTTTTGATGTTTACTACCCAAACTACTTGAAAACAAGTTTATATTCATACATTAGTACAGTGGTTCTCAAACTTTTTCTGTCAGGCCCCCCCTTTGGAGAAAAAAAAAAGTCGGGCCCCCCCAAAACGAATAATCAGGCTCAGTGGCGGCGCCAGAGATTTATTTTGGGGGTGCTGTGGGGTAGCTTGACGTTTCATAGAGGGTGCTCAAACATTTAGGGTTTCCCATTAATGTACCGGTCGCTACAGTGGAATTTTCTACTGCAACAATCCCCACGCAAATACACAACGTACCCGCGACTGTTACAATGAAGGCTCGATATTCAGCTCACGGCATATAGGTGTAAGCAGGGATAAAGTGCTATTTTTATAGGTGATGTGTGGAGGTCACATAGGGGGGTCCGGGGGCAAGCTTCCCCGGGAAGATTTATTTTTAAATATTGAAGTTAAAAGCATCAATCTGGTGCACTTTGAGAGCGAAATGAAGAGATCTATGGATACATCTCTCAACACCCATATGAAACAGAAATGTAAACAGATTTACTTTTTCTTGATGGATATTTTACAAATCACCCTTTTAAACTTTATTCTTGTTTTACTGTCATATAGTATTTCATACCTGTTTTTCATTTATTCTCTTATTTTTTTATAACTATAATGATCATATAACCGTGTGCCTCGGAAATAATTATTTACATTAATGGTGACCAAAACATTTGAGACCCACTGAGATAACACTGAGAGAGTCCTTTAGCTCTCAGTCTGACAGGAGAGGACTCTCCTCCACTTTGTTGTTGAAAAAACTCCTTATATCCGTTAGCGTAGCTCGCTAGCACCATAAGCTAACAACAACGATCTCCAGTACCGGTGCGCTCTCTCTCTCTCTCACGCGCACACAAAATGGCTCGTTCCACACACACACACAGAGCCGAGCTTTAATGAAACAGAGACCCAGACGTAATAGTACTGTACTGCATCATATTATTTTCGAATCAATAATTTTTCAAATTATGATTTTTTTATTTATTTTTTTAAATCTTTTTATTTATTTTTTTATAACCATTTTTCCTCCTGGTCTCTCGCGCCCCCCCTGGCATGCCTCTGCGCCCACCAGGGGGGGCGCGCCCCCCACTTTGAGAACCACTGCATTAGTAATAGCCTACCCTGTTTGTTGAAGAATGTTTTTAATATTACCATAATATATATGCAGCATGTAGTGGAACATGCTGACCTAAATGTTTTGACTTCAGTTACAATATCTTGCCAGCAGTGACATGAAATCCTATAAACCCTAATGGGAAAACTGCATGTTGCTTCGTTGCTTTGTTGGTCAATACGCCTGTAACTCAATAACGTGTTATTTCATTCTGTTCTGAGATGGGATATTGTGTTTACAAGACTAATTGCAATTGTGCTCAATAGCTAATGACAAATAACGAGTAATAAATCATGTTTTTTTTTTTTAAGTAATTAATCGCTTGGCAGAACCACAATAGTTTTATGAACATTATAATGATTATAGCTGCAGTAATGACGGCTGTAGAATAGCAGTTTCCCTCGTGGATATGTGTGTGCTATATGCTGCATATGGGCATTTATTTTTCAGAACAAGAGCAAATGTATTCAAAATAAAGCCTGCTGACTACCTGTCAAATGGAAATTATGTCTTAGCCCCAATAAAAGTCTGGTGCTCCCTTTCATTGAGGTGAATAAAGGCTCCAGCCATTACAGTGACTTTTATTGTATATATTATTACATGTAATATGCACACACACGCCTTCTGAAGGTGACTTTGGAGAGCACATGTATTGAATGTATCAAGCGTTTAACCTCTAACCCAAACTCAGACTAGCCACTTCAATGTTTCTTCAAGTATAGAATTAGTCTGTGCCTGGCGCTGATGCATGTGTATGTATATTTGTTTTGGTTCCCTTTCATCCCACACCTCTGAGACAAACAGAGAGACAGTAAACATATACTTGTAAGAGTGCCACATAGGACCGAACACTTACTTTGATACCATTTCTCTGTCAATCAAAGCATAACCTCCGAAAGACCCCACTCCCTCGTTCCCTGCTCACACTCTTGTTCACTGGAGATTGTCTACCACTTTCTTCACTGCATAAGAGAAAATAACCAAAGAGACATCATCCTAGCGTTACTCTTGATTTTTAGGCTGAGCAAACAGGTCTCATTGGTATGTACACAGGGTCAGTTTGTTGAACACTGGATTCAGTGTCCACGAGAAGAGGCAGTCGAAAAATCCAAGCTGCCTCGGGTAGCTATTCAACCCCACAGCACGCATCAGGAAGAATGAGATGGGAATGAATAACTCAATAAGTCTGAACGGTTGAGGAAGAAAGAACAGGAAATGACCCAGACAGGAAAATGTGAGAGAGGAAATAGACAGAAGGAGGAGGAGAGGATATAAGGGGGAAACAGAAGACAGAACACGAGATGGGAAAAGTAAGAGGAAGAACAACAAAGGTAAAGAAAGGGAGGGCCGGTGAGGGGGTGTGAGCGAGGTGGGAGTTGAGCACAAGAAGGAGATAGAGGGCTTTCATTTGCCCACTGCCAGTTTGCGCCTTTCTGCACAGCGAGTGATAAAAGAGGCAGCCAACAAAGTCTCCTAATCAAGACAAACCTTCACCCCAAGCAGATGGAGTGAGGGAGGGGGGACGAGAGGACAGGGAGAGCGAGAGAAAGGATGGAAGAGTGTTATTTGCTCCATGTGAGGATGCGGGCAGGATTTATAGAGCGGTTTGTGGTGGCGAGATACAAGAAGCCAGAGGAATTGTGACTGTGGACACGCTGCAGGCGAGGGGCTGCCGCCGAAATCTTCGGGCTACTTAAGGGGGGAGAGATGCGGGGCGGCGTGGCTGCGCGTCTGTTTTCACTGAGTGCTGTTGGGAGATGTTTACGACAGCCGAGACACACCCCATTAATAATATTGCCATCGAACATGCTGCCACTCGCTGCTTGTGTGTGTGTGTGTGTGTGTGTGTGTGTGTGTGTGTGTGTGTGTGTGTGTGTGTGTGTGTGTGTGTGTGTGTGTGTGTGTGTGTGTGTGTGTGTGTGTGTGTGTGTGTGTGTGTGTGTGTGTGTGTGTGTGTGTGTGTGTGTGTGTGTGTGTGTGTGTGTGTGGGTGTGTGTGTGTGTGTGTGTGTGTGTTCCTGTGGGCATAAGTGTTCTACACACATGCTCAGTGAAGCAGGACAGAGCGCGTCTGAAGATCAAAACGAGGCTGGCAGAAGAGGCCGTTGTGGGGGAGAGGCCGTTGTTGGTCAGGCAGCTCACGCCTGGCAGGAGTGACATCAGGACGTCCTGTACAGAGGGGGGGGGGGGTGTGTGTGTGTGTGTGTGTGTGTGTGTGTGTGTGTGTGTGTGTGTGAAAAGTTTTTCAGAAGCTACTTTAATAAGCAATTACTCATTAGAGCAATTTTTCGAATGATCTCTTACCAAACAACATTTACTCATTTTAATTCTCAATCAATATCTTTGATTTAAACTGACATCTAGTTGTTGTATCCTTTCCCCTGATATATAACACGGCTCTATAACTCATATATTCATCACAGCTTTAAAGGGGCCCTTTTTTGCTTTTTGTAGTGTGTTATAGGTTCTGTGAATTTAAATGGTCTGCAGTCTAAAATCCCAAAGTGCACGCCAGTTTCTCTCCCACACACTCGATTGATGAGTTTAACACGTCCTCTCTAACTTCCTACATTTGACTTTTAATAAGTGGGTAATTATGAAATAACCTTTTTAGAATTACGTCCCAAAACATTGAAGAAAGCAAGAGTAGTATTACAACTTATAACATATTACATTATAACATAATACCTTAAGCTCAGATAATAAGTTCTTTGCTCAGAAACCACCTGTGATGTGTGTTTCAAAATGAAACAGTGCATTTGTTACAAGTCTTTGTAAAGTGTTTTTGAATTCAACTTGATGTGCACAGATGTGTGGCTGTGAGCGAGGGAGTTGGTGTGTGGGGGGGGTTGCAGTGACAGCTGTGGGACTTGTGATGGAAAATGTGTATGCCTGGGGGAAAGAATCAAAACAAATGACAAGTAGCTGCCCACTTAAAGTTCACTATTTGACTGAGTGCTCCAAAGAAATGCGGACGGAGATAGGCTGATGACAGAAAAGTGCTGTCTGTCTGCGAGACGTACTGAGACAAAGCAATAGACTCAGGAGATAAAGAGAAGAATGGAGTGTGGCAGAAATTGAAGGGATGACCGAGATAGGGGGAAGGACTAGCAGAAGAAGAGACTAGCGGCAACGGTGGGAGAGAAATGACCTCGGACAGGCAAAGAGGAGGGAGAGGAGAAGAAGAAGAATGAGTAGAAAAGGGAAGGCAAAGGCGGGTGAGAGCAGAGGGAGGGAGGCTTAGACGTTCTTTGTCATGTAGGAAGCAGACTGTGACAGTTACGTGAACCTTTGCTATTCTCTGTTTTTGTCCGCAACCCCCATCAGGTCACACACCTTGACAGCCAACACACACATAAACTCACTCACAGAAACAGCTGCCAAGAACGTGACAATCATACACACACATCAAAGCGCTGTTGGCATGACACTGTCTTTCACTGCAGTACAGATGAAATGAGAAAAAACAACCCCAGGAGGTCTTGTATAGCAATAAATCTCTGAGAGGGTTCTTTGATTTTCAGCTAAGGGACATATTTCTCTCGTTTTGTACCTGTAGTTACGTGGGATGTAATGCAAAACAGATGCAGTTTAATCTGGGAGGGGAAGACAACATCGAGCTTTCAAGTTGCAATGACACATGCGGGTGCCACAATTGAAAATGAAAGCAATGAATACCAGTGGGAAAAGTACTTAAATCTGCAGCTTAATTAAAAATATTGTAGTTATATAATGTTATTGCTCTATGTTTTATTGCTTTGTCTGGTGTCATTAGTTCTCCTACTAGCAGTGTTTACTTTTAACAAGAGGGAAATAAGGAAGTTTAACGCAGTAGCAATCAAATGTTGGGTGAAACTCTTTCTACAAATCAAACACGATTAATACTTAATGTTCTATAACAATGATTTGCATTACTGATTGCGCAATTAAAAAATATTTTAAAGCTATTAAATCCATGTCAGTGACAGCGGCAGTTTTAAACTCTAATTGCACATCATATTTAATTGCATGTAAACATCAGCCTGCAGAGTTATCAATAACACCAGCTGTCCATTTTTCAAATGGTAGACGTTTGAATTATCTCAACGTTCAGTGGAAGAGACCATATTATGCTTTTTGGAGTTTTGCTTTGCCTGAAGTTTGTTGTATAGGTTTGTGTGCATGTAAATGGTCTGCAAAGGCTAACATCCCAAAGCTCCTTACAGAGGGAGTTTCTCCTCTACGCACTCTCCCTCCCTGCCAGAAACCCCTCCTCTGGACCCCTTTGTTTACTTTTATAACATAGTGACATCAATATATAACACTCACCCTTCTAATGGCTAGCACTCCAACAAATTGTACGTGATAGACAAAGGGGCGGGATATCTCTGAGCGGTTGACCAATCACAACAGAGCCGGCCAGCTAACCAATCAGAGCAGACTGGGCTCTGGTTTCAGACAGAGGGTGAAAAGAGGTGCTGCAGCACAGGCAGTATGAGAAAAATAAAGAGCTTTTTGAACATTAAAGCATGGAGACATGTCACAGTAGAGACACTACATACTGATATACACCTGAACATCAGCAGGAGAGGACTCTTTAAAGTAGAGACACTACATACTGATATACACCTGAACATCAGCAGGAGAGGACTCTTTAAAGTAGAGACACTACATACTGATATACACCTGAACATCAGCAGGAGAGGACTCTTTAAAGTAGAGACACAACATACTGATATACACCTGAACATCAGCAGGAGAGGACTCTTTAAAGTAGAGACACTACATACTGATATACACCTGAACATCAGCAGGAGAGGACTCTTTAAAGTAGAGACACTACATACTGATATACACCTGAACATCAGCAGGAGAGGACTCTTTAAAGTAGAGACACTACATACTGATATACACCTGAACATCAGCAGGAGAGGACTCTTTAAAGTAGAGACGCTACATACTGATATACACCTGAACATCAGCAGGAGAGGACTCTTTAAAGTAGAGACACTACATACTGATATACACCTGAACATCAGCAGGAGAGGACTCTTTAAAGTAGAGACACTACATACTGATATACACCTGAACATCAGCAGGAGAGGACTCTTTAAAGTAGAGACACTACATACTGATATACACCTGAACATCAGCAGGAGAGGACTCTTTAAAGTAGAGACACTACATACTGATATACACCTGAACATCAGCAGGAGAGGACTCTTTAAAGTAGAGACACTAGTACATACTGATATACACCTGAACATCAGCAGGAGAGGACTCTTTAAAGTAGAGACACTACATACTGATATACACCTGAACATCAGCAGGAGAGGACTCTTTAAAGTAGAGACACTACATACTGATATACACCTGAACATCAGCAGGAGAGGACTCTTTAAAGTAGAGACACTACATACTGATATACACCTGAACATCAGCAGGAGAGGACTCTTTAAAGTAGAGACACTACATACTGATATACACCTGAACATCAGCAGGAGAGGACTCTTTAAAGTAGAGACACAACATACTGATATACACCTGAACATCAGCAGGAGAGGACTCTTTAAAGTAGAGACACTACATACTGATATACGCCTGAACATCAGCAGGAGAGCACTCTTTAAAGTAGAGACACTACATACTGATGTACACCTGAACATCAGCAGGAGAGGACTCTTTAAAGTAGAGACACTACATACTGATATACACCTGAACATCAGCAGGAGAGGACTCTTTAAAGTAGAGACACTACATACTGATATACACCTGAACATCAGCAGGAGAGGACTCTTTAAAGTAGAGACACTACATACTGATATACACCTGAACATCAGCAGGAGAGGACTCTTTAAAGTAGAAACACAACATACTGATATACACCTGAACATCAGCAGGAGAGGACTCTTTAAAGTAGAGACACTACATACTGATATACACCTGAACATCAGCAGGAGAGGACTCTTTAAAGTAGAGACACTACATACTGATATACACCTGAAAATGGGCATAACAGGGCCCCATAAAACAAAAAAATGAAAAGCTAACTGTTACAATAATACAATGAGAGGCTCGCTTCCTTTTTATATCTCAGAAACGTACCAATTTCAAAACTAATGTGCAGAAAATAATAACATTACATAGCAAAATCTAGTAGCTTTTTTAGAAAAAGCCTTTTATACGAATGGATTTTGGAATCGATTAAGAGTCTTTGAAGATAAGAAACTCGATTCTCACGTGCATTTATTTTTCTCCACCCACCCTTAAGCAATGGTAAAATATTTTCCTCAGATATTGGATGTCCAAAAGAAAGCCTCAAAACATTTGTAGATGTGAACCATGCTTCCTATTAATACACATTAGTTTCACTACTTAAAAAGGTGTTTTTAAATGAAGGAAACACAACCTGCCTGAAATCACCAGTGACATTCAACAACAACACATTAACAGTGTTTTCAAAGGAACACCATCGACAGAGGAACAAGAATAAAGAAAAATAAATCTTTAATTTTAAAAGGTTTCCCTGCAAATGGAGTGAAACTAATCTCTGTTTGGCCTTTGTACAAAACTGATTCTTGTTTCTGGAACTGGAGGCGATGTGTGTGTAGTGAGCGTGGAGTGAATGCTATGCCACTACGATTAGCGACTGATGCTGTTTTATTTTATTATTATTTGATGATGTTTTTTTTGACAAAACAACATTTTTAACTGGGGAAGGTTGGTATTCTCTCTTTACACATTCAGATTTTTAAGTATGTCATAATACTGCCAGTAAAATAAATTAATGAAACGTCTATTATACGCTGATGGTTGCATAGAGTATCGTATTCCTCTTAATACTTTCCAGGGATGCTTCAGGGAACACTGGCTGAAAACGCAAATGGAAATTTAACCATGCAACAAATTAAAAATAACCATGCACGCAGGAAATAAAAAAAAACAATAACTATAATTGAAGATGACAAAGCAATGGGGGATTGTGTACAGGTGAGAAAAGAGTCATTTAAGGCAATCAAACTAATTTCACTTAACATCAAATTGACATTAATGATATTGATATGGGCGGCTGTGGCTCAGTGGATAGTGTGCTGGATTTTGAATCAGGGGATAGCAAGTTTGAGTCCCACTGCAGTCAGCATGTCGTTGTGTCCCTGGGCAAGACACTTCACCCCAAATTGCTCCTGTGGGGATTGTCCACAGTACTGAATGTGTGTAAGTCGCTTTGGACAAAAGTGTCTAACAAATGACATGTAATTAGGGCTGTGCAATTAATCGTATTTTAATCGCAATTACAATTTAATTTAATTTATACAACATAATCGAAAAAAACGATTATTTTGCTTTGCTAGGTTGTGACAGTGCACTGCAAAATATTTGATGTAATTTATTTTAGTCTAATTTATTTATCATATTTATATATGTTTAGTAGCTTGTTGAAGTGTGCTCCAAAAATATTTGTTGATCTTGTTTATTGGTATTTATTATTTTGATATTATTTATTTAAATGTAAATATAAATGTATCATTTATTTTATTTATTGGTTTTTCAGTTGAATTCTACGTTCAGGGTAATCAACAGTTAAAAAGATACTGTTCAAATTATTATTTTAATTTGTTTTAAAGTTCAATAAATGGATGTTTTCAAAGTCAATGAATGATCGTGATATCAATTATTGACCAAAATAATCATGATTATGATTTTTGCCATAATCGCACAGCCCTACATGTAATGTAATGATATTTCTTCCTAAATCTCGAGTCTCATAACACATGATGGTGCAGGACCAACTCCTCCCACATAGTGTTTTCATTTTCACCGAAGTAATTTATATTACACTGATAAATCACCACAAGGTGACGACAGCCATGGGAGTGCAGGGAACAGCCTATCAGGAGCACAGAGTGTGAGCGTATCTGTGTCTGATCCACTAAAGAGAGAAAGGGTTGAGTGGAACTTGATCCCACTACAACCTCAGAGACTACTCCATGTCAGCCCAACAATCTGACGGATGTGAAGTGTTGGAAATGGGCATGACAATTTGTCATTTTTATCTTGTGAAGTGTTTCCATAATGTAGGACAACTCCAGTCTGGGTTTCGGATGCTTCACAAGGCTCCAGTCGAAAAGTGTGTCGTTTGACATCGTGCTCAGCATGCTCCGTGATACTCAGATGTCCACATTGATCCCCGAAGTCTATCTCTAGCCTAGGCATGCACTAATCCATCTTTTTCCACCCTGATACCAATTCCAATACCCCAACTCAAGGTACCGATAAGATACTAGTGCTCTCTTTTTAACAGTTTTAAAGATTCGTAAACCTCACTGCTTGAAACTCTATGCACCATTTCTTTATGTGAGGTTACATGAGGCCAGAGATGGCTTTGGCACTGAAAGCTGATGTGACAGCCTGCTGTGATTAAATGTAACTGATAGAGGAAACACTGAATTTTTTATAATGGCACTGACAAAGAAACTGTATTAATATGGACGGGTCACATCTGGCCAATATCCGATCCACTTAGTAAGGAAAATATTGGCGTGATACCCATCGGGCATCAACTTAGCAAGTCTTGTCTCATAAAAGACAGAAGGCTGATATTTGTCCTCTACGCAGGGGACAGCTCCGACGATCAGGTGGTTTGTGCTTTGTTTCACCACACAAACACCAAACCAGGGAAAAGCCCGGGGCAATGTAGTTGCACTGCATATTCACTGGGAGAAAAACAGTTGATCTAGATTCCCTCTGAAGCCTGAGCCCTATACATTTCCCTTTTCCAGAGGGCATCAGCCCTTTGGCTAACCTCACCTGGCTGTGGTTAGTTATGCACGTTAGACAGTTTTTCCTTGTCTCTTCCTCAGGCATGTTCTTCAGATTCTGTTACATCTAGCCTATGTATTTACACCCGTGTGTGTGTGTCTCCAATTTTAGGTTACGGTATCGGCCTGCCGCAGGGCTCTCCTCTAACCCGTAATGTGTCAGAGTTTGTGAGTCGCTACAAGTCTGACGGCTTCATGGACATGCTACATGACAAATGGTATAAGGTGGTCCCCTGCGGGAAGCGAGTCTTTGCCGTCACTGAGGTAAGTCATTGGTGGGAGAGTGTGCTCATGTGTTGTGTACGTGTGTGGTGTGTAAAGCAAAGCCTTGTGCTGCTGTACTCCTATAAATGAGTTTCCCTTTGGGACACAGACTGGATTGCCTGCCAGCCAAGCACATACACTGAGACCCGTTTACATACACACACACGGACAAATACGTATCACATAAACCCAGGCCTATTTACTGACCGTAACCTTAGTTACAGTCACCTGGTGTCTGAGTGTCGATACCTATTTGAGTGCTGCGACAGGGAACTCGTCGTTCTTGCCCTCCCTTTTTAAAGAACTGGGGATATGTAAAAAGAGCCTACTATCTTTATCTCTTGTTTGTAAATGGAGAAGCTATTCATCTCCCTCTGGCCATATCTTTTAAATCACACATAGTCATATCATCGCCACAAACCCAGTTACACAGTCATAGGTTTCTCCAGTGAAATGAAAACCTTAACTTCACCATGCGTCAGGAACCGATTACTTTTCACCCCATTTGAAGCCCAGGGAGTGGACTGCTCTCGAACAATGTAGGCATTAGTGCGATTTTGCCCTCTGGATTGGGAGCAAAAGGAGGTCAGTATTGTCACTGATGAATTTGTCGAGTCAGCAAAGGGCTAATTGCCATCGGAGGCAATGCAGAAATGAGTCGGGTGAAGGGAACATTATTAGAGAGTATTGGAAAAGCTCACCATTGTCTCTTCCACTTCCTCCAGGCACATAGAAATCCTCATGAGAGATAGAAACAATGTCAAGGGGAAGGTGGGCGACCCAAATGGGAACAAACTTCTCGTCAATTAACCATCATCTCTTTTTACCGTCTCCCTCTTTACTGCTGTTCCTTTCTATTACCCTCAGCTTTGCTTCCCCCTCAGCACTTTATACTTTTCGGTTCTCAACGTCCTTTTCTTTCCAAAAATTTCTTTTTTACGCCGCTGCCCTCTCCACTTTGTGTTTGTTCTTATGGGCGTACACAGACAAACTAGATGCACAACAGCAGAATATCAATTGCATATTCACAAAAAGTGGCCTCAATGGTAATTATGTAAATACAAATCATCAATCTCTGTATTTCCCTCTGCGTCGGCTTAAGTCTTTACTAATCTGCGTTACTCCCCAAACCTCCCTCTCCCCTCTCTTCCTCTCTCTCCTCACGCCCTCAGACTCTACAGATGGGGATCCAGCATTTTTCCGGTCTGTTCGTGCTGCTGTGTATGGGGGTGGTCGGAGCCCTGCTGACCTTGGCAGGTGAACACACCTTCTATCACCTGGTCATCCCTCACCTCCGACGCACACACACTCTGCAGTACTGGCTACACACCAGCCAGGTGAGTACAGGCATCATGTTTGGACACATGCACACACACAAACAGACACACACACACACACACACACACACACACACACACACACACACACACAGACGAGAAGCATAAAGATTAACTGCAATTTTCCATGTGTACGACCATATACAAAAGTCAATTTCACACACACACACACAGACACACACACACACACACACACACACACACACACACACACACACACACCAATATACAGCTGTCACCTAGTTAAGGCTTATTTAACAGGTAACCTACGCCCTCTACTGTTTAAAACTCATAACAGGAACAAGAACAGGACTATTATTTTATTTAAAACTGAATGCAATCATGTTTTAAACGAGAATGTAACGATGATTTCTCATAAATATTAATAACTTGAAGCTAAATGTATTCTATACTTTGTTAATTAGCTCATTTGTTTTTTAATTGTGCTGCATAAAGTTACTTGGACAATTCTTGAATTAATATGTTAATTAAGTAAAAAGTTATTAAACTGTTCCCACTGGCAGTGCTGCATTCTTTTTTTATTCTATTCTAATTCGAATCTTTTATAAACATCTTACACGGATCATTTAATGTACGTTTTCATTCCAATGCTCATCTATTATCACTTTTTGCTCTAATACTTTGGAAATATGGTTATTTAAAGTGGATTTAAATATCATAATAAAGGATTTAAAGAAAATGAAGATAATAAAAGACATACTTGGAAGATTTGTTTTTACATCAGTGCCTCTAGGCGGTGATTCTCAAATGGGGGTACGTGGACCCCTAGGGGTACGTTGGGGTACTGCAGGGGGTGCGTGAGATAAAAAAATAAAAAAGTTTATTAAAAAAATAGCATGCATGATTACAAAAATAATCTTAGTACAAGTTATATAGAAAACACAATTGTTTATAAAATATTCCTAGAACCACCAAGGGGGTCCTCAATTAAACATTCAAATGTGTGTATTGTATTTTTCAAAATATATCATTTCGATTCACTTCAATTGAAAAAGTCCTTGGAAAAATCTCCTTTTTAAAAAAATGTGGTATTTTTTTTCATGCATAAAGGAGAAAATATCCTTAGTTTGTTGTAATTCACGCATGAAGGAGTTAATAAATCACACACTGATGGAACATCACGATATTTTTTATATCAAAAATGTTGGGGGTCGGTCAGGAGGTACTTGGTTGAGAAGATGTTTCAAAGGGGGTACATTATTGAAAAATGTTTGAGAAGCACTGCTCTGGAGAACTGGTGCCTCAAATACAACGTACATCACAGGAACCAGAAATTGGGGATTTAAAGGTCATATTGAGTTTTTTAAGAAAGTCTAACCATTTCCCCAAATGAGGTACCTGTAGCAATATATTTGAGGGAGCAATGGATGTCAACACGGCTCCCATTTGTTTACTTCATCCTTCTGAAAGGGCAACCACTCCGAGGCAGCCTTTAGCATTCATCAACAAACTCCGTTATCGGAGAGGAGGACGTCTGAGTCCCTCAAGATAATCCCTACATGTACCTAGAGTGAGAGGGTGTTTCTCAATCTCGAGTCAGAGCCACTATTTCAAGCACACGACGTCATCGAGTGCCGCCGAAGGACTGTTCCAATGTCCAGCATACTTGGAAATCTACCGAGCCCTGCGTGCTTCGTTTGGAGACATTTCGAGGCTGCCTATGTGTAGACTCTGCGGTCTTAAAATCCCCACAATGCTTTGCGCACGGACCAATTTCCCCAAATCTGTGGTGGAAAATGTAAGGCGGGGCTTCTCATATGACGCACACCTGCACACTTGCTCGCCTGTTCCACTCTCCGTTTTCCGAATGCTAGGAAGTATTGTTGCCTAGCTTCTGAAGCAAGATGCTCGGCAGACATGTTCTACCAAGCAAGCGTACTCGACATTGAGAAACACCCAGAGTCTCCCTTTCCCTCAGATATCTCCAGAGGTATATCAGAAAGACTTCAACTCATGTGGCTTAGCTTAAAATTGCTTTGGAGTGATTGTTTTCAGTCTAACCAAAGCACTTTGGAACCAAAATGGGCTTTAGCAACTGACACATTAACCTAATCAAATACTGCCTCTCTGAATATACAATAGTTTCGTTAAATCATTCAGAGGAACACCACAGCATGATTTTTAGGCCCTTTTGTGCTTTTTGGGCTTTTCCCCTTCCTGTAGTTGTATAAGTTTGTGTGCATGTAAATGGTCTGCGGAAGATAACATCCCAAAGTTCCCTTTACGCAGCGTCCACACGGCGGCGTGCGTTGAAGCTTGCCGGCGGGCGTGTCTGAAACTCGACCAACAACCAATCGCATGAATCTCCCGCCCCGGACACACAAGCACGCGGTTTGATTGGCTAGAGCTTGTACTGGCATATGATTTGATTGGCTGACGCTTCCGTCGAAGCTTCAAAAGTTGAACATTGCTCAACTTTTGAAGCGAGCAAAGGTGAAGCGACGCTCCCACAATGCAGTTCGGCAAAAGCTTGACGTCACCCCATTCAAAGTGAATGGGCAGAAGCGTTGAAGCTTCAACGCACGCTGCCGTGTGGACGGGAGTTTCTCTTACACACACTGTGAAAAATAGAGACCTTTTTGAACATTAAAGCATGTAATCATGTCACAGTGGAGGCACAAAATACAAACCTAAAAATGAACATAATATGTCCTCTTTAAATAATAGCTGTCACTGATGTTTTGTACTTATTAGACTAATGGATGTTGGCAGCTCTAAGTAATCATCTTAAATGCTCTATTTCACAGCTGATAAATTATTTCACATTATAATCGCTGGTTCTCTTTTCTTCTTTACTTCCAGAAAATTCACAGAGCCCTCCACACCACGTATGAGGATGTTGGGAAGGAGCTGACGGACCTTGACCAAAAGTAAATGACATCATCTGCCTCTACTCACTTCATTTTCACCGTTCTCTTGAAACTGCTAGAATAAGCCAGTTCAGATGCATGCAGAGATATTTAAACAAGATACAAAATTCACGTCTAGCGGGAAATAGCTTCTTTCAAGAAAAAGTCCTATTTTGACATTTTGAGAAACACACTTTCTGCTTTTTTCCTGATAGTAAGATGATAAATAACTTCCATGTCTGTGCAGGAAATAGGAAGCCAGCAACTGTCTAGTTAAGCAAAAATGCCGGAAAACAGCCAGCCTGGCTCTGTCCGAGATAACATCTGCCTACCAGCACCTCTCTAATTAACACAGTATATCTTGTTTTTGTTCTAAGCTGCTGACAGCTTAATATTTACCGAACAGACTGTTATCGATCTTCTTATCAAACGCTCTGCAAGAAAGCGGATAAGCATATTTGTTAAATGTCTAACTGTTTCTTTAAAACAAGTAAATTAGTGTGATTTGTTCGCTTGTTTAACTTAATAACATACAAAATAATTTGTTAAAATTATGATATCTTGCACTGACAGTCTCATGTTAGATATAAAACTTGACTTATTTGTTTATATTTAACCCAGAGCAATTCTAATCTAAAACAAGTGATACTATATGAGTCGGATAGCCCTGCTTAATGTGCATGTTATAATACAGTATTGTGTGTTTGCATTCAGTTATAGGAGAATGTTTACTGCTGTACAGTATATCTCACTGGATATATGCCCTTTGCTGTGATCTTCCTCTCTTTCACTAGCCCCTCCTCTTGTATCTCAGAGAACTGCACCCTCCACAGGAAACACCATCAGCCTTCTCCCCCATCTCCTCCCACATCCCTCCCTGCTTCCACTACAGCTGGAGACACCTGCAACTCCTCTCCATCCCATGAGCCCAAGGAGAAACGCGTGCACTTTGACCTGGAAACCCTGCACAGCTACCGCCTGCACACACACACCGCCTCAGTGCGCGGCCGGCCCGGGATGGTGGGCCGTCCTGGACTCGGTTTAGGAGGGTGGGGGATGGGGGGTTTTACAGCCCCTCCGCAGATTAGCCTCCAAGCCAACGGAGGCCCTGTCTCCTCCCTGGCTTCCACAGGCTTGGTGCTCTCTCCTCTGGGGAGCAGGGTCGCTCAGACGAGCCTGTGGGAGGGGGAGCTCCAGGACCTGCAGGGGAAGATCGAGACGTTTCGCACCCAGCTGAGAGACGCCCTGGCCAGGAGGGCAGAGATCCAGAGCAGCCTGGAGAGAGAGAGGAGCGGACTCGTACGCAGGGATACCAGCCTGGAGAGGGAGAGGCAGAGGATACAGACTATAAACACAGACAGAAGTAGCTCCACTCAGCCCAAACTCCCAGAGAGAGACAGGACCAGCCAACTGCAAACCCTCAATAATCAACAGACAGGGAGGGCTAACCAATCAGGCGCTCCTGGGACTCAGCCAAGCAGCCAATTAAACACAGTGAACAGTTTGGACAGAGGGAGAGCCAATCAGATACGCACTGTTAATACTTTGACCGGAGAAAGGACTGTCCATTCGCGCACTTCCACCAGTTTGGAGCGGAGTAGAGTCAACCAACCAGGTGCTGTAAACATTACTGTCCAATCACGGAACACTTCTAGCCTGGACAGACAGATGGTGAACCTATCACGCACTCTGAATGCTTTGGAGAGGACAAAAGCCAACCAATCAGGTGTGAGCAGTGGGACTTGATCGTCTTTCTGATGCTGCTGGTGTGTAGGATTTCAAAGGGAGTCGGGCAGCTGGTATTTGCATAGCCGTGGGAAGATGGCTTTTGTTGGAATGGGTTAAGTTTACGGGATGCTTGCTAAAAAATTACAGTATATGTTGACTCACACCATTACTTACTGCAACCCTAATATTTTCACACTCGCTTATAATTACAACTAAACAACTCTATAACTGCAATTGCTTTTAAAATGTCTACATTGCCCGTGAAATCATAAAAAGGCAATGCAATCTTGTTGAATGAAAGCCAATATAAATTCGGGTATCAGTGTATTTAAAGGTAAACCATGACTGTATGGGTAATCTAACAATACTAAAGTATGCTTGTGGAGACCGGTTGAAACCATTAACCACTGTTATCTGGAAACCAGAGCTTAATTACAGATATGATCCATTGTCCTGGCTAAAGAGCCCTACAAAAGCACAGAATAATCAAAATTATGTGAAAAACAGCAAACAAAATCATTTGAAAAAGCGCATTTAACATCCGTTTTTACAGAGGGCTAATAGCAGGAGAAATACATGCAAAAAATGTATGTATTCAAAGTCAATCAAGTAATAATTTCCCAGTAAATGTGAATAATAAAGGGGTAAAACTGTGAAGAAAGAGTGGTACAGCCCCGAATTGTTGTACCTAAATACCCCATGACATAAAAAAATCCTTCTATGGGTTGATACCTTGTGAGTATTGTCCCGCCATCAACACTACAAGACTGATGACAGTATTTCAAAAAACGGATATTTTTATAGCTAAAACCCACTCTCGTAAAATGTGTAAAAACTAAAAAAGGTTTTTTTCTTTTGGAAGAGACGCTTTGAGATGGTAATTTCCCCCTGTGATTTGATGGTCTGTCATAAATAGAATACCAGGACAAGAAAATGCACATTAAAGGAAAACCTTGGTTGGTTATACTGTCTGTAGTGAAATGGATTTGTGCCATTTAGACTTAAATACATACTTCAAACCCCTTTCATGGCTGCTGCATTAACTAAATCAAGGTGCAATGTCATTTAAATGGTTTTGTCAATGTTGTTACCTTGTGTCGTTACGGGCAGCCTGTGAAAACAGTAGGTCTACTATAATTTGTTCTGTGGCTCCCAAATGTGTCTGAGGAAATAACACCTGATTGCAGAATTGAACTTTCTAAACACTTGATATAAAAAGGCGTAAGTTAAGGTGAGTTTCCCAACAAGGGGATGCTATTTGAACATTTAGAGATCAGTGTTTACAGACTAAATGTCATTTATGACTCCCCAAACTATGAGGGTGGAATACTAAATCCCTGCAGTACCATTTTAATGTGAAACTTTGTCCTTTTTTGGGTTTATTTTAGGTTGAAACACAGGTGACCCCCCCTTATTACTTGTTGGACTACATTAACATTTAATGTGTCCATCAGTAGCTGCAGCAACATGAGTCAGAGTTGGCTGTCAGTGTTTGAAAGCTCTTTCCATTTTCTAAAGTGCTGCAGCTGGCTTCATTTCAAAGACAGTGGTTCTTTCTATCTGCTTCAGACTCTTAGTAATAATCTAACAACCCAACATTCTTTTACATCGAGGCAGTTAAAACTAAAGAAGTATTTATTTATCCGAACCTTTAAAGGTCCCATCATGGCCATTTCTACTGATCATAATTCCATTGTTGAGGTATAATAAAATAGATTTATATTGTGCAATTTTCCAAAATCACATTGGTGTCTCATACAGCATCTCTGTATAGTATGTGTATTCACTCTGTCCTAAACGGCTTGTCCGTTTGGATCAATCCACGGACTTAACGTAACGGCTCCGCGGACGTAACGTAACGGCTCCGTGGATTGGTCCATTTGACCAATCCGTGGAGGGGTCGTCCTTACGTCGCTTGGTTCCCTGAAGAAAAAAGTTGAAAAAAAAAATCTCCAACGAGGCGTTCTGGGGCAGCATAGACAGGTCTTTCCTGTGTACTCGCTACAGGGTGTACTTTGAGGGTTTGTACATCACAACACATTCACAATACTTCACAACACACAAGGGGACGGGTAATAACCGGAAAAGCATGACATGGGACCTTTAAATTGTCCAAACAAATCCCCAAACAGCTCAAAATAGTTGTGTATCTGCATCAAATGTCACCAATTTGAAATGAATTTGTTCACCATATACATCATGAGTCATTGACTGTATTGCGCATGAATTAACACTGATAACAAATAACTAGCTCCTGCACATCTGAATGAGCTCCTGTGAGTGTTTTTAGTGTTTTCTATCATTACTAATCATTAAAAACATGTAGAATTTAAAACAGTTTACACTCAGATAAAGCATAATCATTTTGTTTACCACTTAAAATGAAATAGGTGTCATGCCAATAATAAAGAGAGAAGGCTCTTTAGATGTTGACTATATTGGACTCTTACGCAGTTATTCAGACAACCACCAGAGGGAGCTGCATCCCTGCTTCCCACGGCTATGGACAATGGAGAGTTTATAGATTGAGGTTTATTCCAACAAAACCGCTTAAATAAATATGAAAGATTGATGGTGTTGTTTATGCTGTTCTCATGCAACGGCAGAGGGCCTGGGGAAATAAGGCCTTTGTGAAACCACTCCAGCACTATACAATGTGATGTCTGCTAATAATATTGTGATCCTAAATCTTGTGCGGGGACACTTTGAACAGGTGTTGGGAATTTCACTGGCCCACTGGTGTGAGGCAGAGATATTACTAAAAAAGATAACTTTTATGATGGTACTGATATACATTTAAACGTTTCAAACTTTGCTGTGGTGTGAAGTGGTTGTGTTCACATGCCATGGTGTCTATGAGGGAAACAATATATATTTTAGGTCTTTATTGAGAAAGAGCTTTACTGGATATTTAAACAAATACTTTAAAATCTACCCCTTGTAAAAATTGTATCTGCATATTATTGAATTTTATCATAAAGATCATTCACATGTTTTGAAATAAAACATTTATATACTTATTTTCTTGTATAATCTCATATTTCTTAGTTTGAACTGCAAAGAAGCTGTCCCTAAAGCTACACTTTGACCTGCTTGGATTATTTAAGAGTATTCCTCTAAGTGAGCACAGACTGTCCAACTCATTGTGGTACATTTAGCCCTTGTCTCGCCCGTTTAAAGCCATGAATTCACTCATTTCATTGCATATTTGTATGGTCATCTCATCAAATGTTGTTTTAGTGATTTTTTTCAGATAGAAATTCATCCCATATTGTCAAGGCCACTTCATACGTGAATACAAAATCAGACATTTACCACAAATTACTCTGTGATAACAGCCAAGTGTACCGATAGGAAATGTGTTAAATGCGTATTTAACTGCAGCTGAGCCGAATGTGCAAGATCACGGCTATTTCAAACTCTCAGTTCCCCATGAGTGTTGAAACAGAGCATCTGCCCCACTAGCTATTATACTGGATGAGCTTTAATTGGTAACAGGTATTAAGGGCGCATACTTCAGATATTTCAGTAAATGGAAACCTCGCCATTCGGCTTTTTTAAAGAAAGTAAATGGGTTTTAATTAATTGTCTAATGCGAAGTCAAGTGAGAAAACCCAAACAGAGAATGGCTTTTAAGTGTCTCAACCACTGCCGTCAGAGTATTGAAAATAAGTGGATTGTTCCATCTTTGGATATAGCCCACAACACCTGTTACCTCTGAACAAGTATTGCTCATATACAAATGTGTGTCTGCTCTGATTAGCACTGGTAAGAACCACAAGGGCCTTGACCGATCTGCATTTTTTAGGGAGGGCACTGTTGTACAGTACATCTGCTATCACGAGGGTTTTACAAAAAAGCAGCTTGCACCTTTATAGTATATACAGTCTATGCTTCACCGTATGGTCCCCAGCTGTTTACAAGCTCTAGCACCTGTATAATGCATCTTCAAAGGGGGGAAGTCTGTGCCCCACGCTAATGCTTTAAGGAGCACTGTGTTGCATGATAAAGCTTTAGCATTACATTGAGAAGATGTTGCAGCTCAGAAACTAAGTCAACTACAAAGAACTGCAAATATCTCATGCAATGTTAGCTCAAACATGTAAACATTTTTGACACAATAGGACTGTAGAGTTTAATGCTGCTGCACAATGCAATACAATTCAGAATGCATGAGCTGTATCTGTCTTTGATTAGTTAATCTACACCCACCACCACTGTAGCAAAGTGTTACCGTGGAGAGCTTTTGAGAGCAATTGATTTGTGACTTGTGGCTGATTATGGTGTTTATCTTGTCAGGAAATTGATATACTATACTGAGGTCACATTTTAAATTGTGAAATCCATTACATAGTTATATCTCCTATAATCTGTATTAGAAACAATTACAGTCAAATGCGGGATTTCAGCAGAGTAGTAAGGTTTGAATGTGTTCTTGGTTCATTCAGGCACAGATCCAGAGACGTCACTTTGAAATGTCTTAGTTTCTGAGGCCACTTGGGAGGAGGTGTAAGCACTGCTACTCCACCTGAGGGTATAATGGTGTTGTTTAACTTATCATGTAATGGCAGCGTTCAACCACAAAGAGGCACTTGAAGCTAACATGAGGGTAGGGTGTGTGGAGTGAAGATACCTGCAGAGAATCAAATTAGGGATATTTCACTGTGTGTGTGTGTGTGTGTGTGTGTGTGTGTGTGTGTGTGTGTGTGTGTGTGTGTGTGTGTGTGTGTGTGTGTGTGTGTGTGTGTGTGTGTGTGTGTGTGTGTGTGTGTGTGTGTGTGTGTGTGTGTGTGTGTGTGTGTGTGTGTGTGTGTGTGTGTGTGTGTGTGTGTGTGTGTGTGTGTGTGTGTGTTGCCCTCGTGTATATATGTTAGTCAGTCACACTTCAGTCACCCCATGTAGCAGTGGCCTAGATAACATGGCAGAGTAAATCACCGTTTCACGTTTCATCTGTATTGATCTTATATATTATTGTGTTTCATATCACAATGGAATGTGTTCTTGACCATATAATCATTGTAACATTAATACTCCTTTAAGACACCATTTACTATCTAACACTGAAAATTGAGAGCTTAAATGAAATGTGACACTTTGTGAGGGAGAGGAAAAATTGATACTGCAGAAAATAATTCTTCAATACAGATGAGAGCTAACAGTGTGTGGGTTGTTTGAAGAGGGTTAGTGAGAGATAGGTGTAGCATGCAGATGATTTAGTGCTGGTGCATTGACTAGACTGTATAAAGTGAAGATAATCGCAGTTATGGATCCGATCAATCACATGTTCTTTGCACTGCACATGGCTGGATTCTCCTTGTTGTAATAAAATAAACAATGGACTCTTTGTCAGCTGACGGTGCACACAATGGGTTGTTAAAAAAAAATCAATCAGAATCCAATTTCAGAATCGTGTGGACGAGTGTGTGGACGTGCAGAGATGCTTTCATGCAACACATGTGTGAGGTGTGTGCCTCAGCCTGTTAGTCTACATTAATAGCTAAATGTGTGCAGTATGTGTGAACCTGCATGAATGCCTACCTGCATTAGCCATGCAAACATGCACATGTGGTTGTCTGCCTGTGATTTTGCACATATCTGAGATGGTTGTCCTTTAGCTCAGACTAGTAATTGGGTCACATGTGTGAACAGCAGTCGAGAAGAATTATAATCAAACTTAAGAATCCCCAACGCGCATCCCTCCGGCAATCAATTATCATCCAACTAATGCTGATAATGCAATAATCCTGAATTGAAGAAAATACAATGGTGGCGATTTCTGCATCTCAGAGGTACTGTGACCAAATCCACCATGTTGAGAGGCGTGTGAGAGTACTCTGTGGCAAGCAGTGTTCATCCACCTCCACCTCACATGCCTATCTCTCTCCCTCTCTATAACGCTTTGTCTAAATAGGATCCAGACCCTGTGAGTGATGAGTTTATTAGCTCCTGCCAGCTGTGACCAACCCTTGTGTGTTGAGATGGTGTGTGTGTGTGTGTGTGTGTGTGTGTGTGTGTGTGTGTGTGTGTGTGTGTGTGTGTGTGTGTGTGTGTGTGTGTGTGTGTGTGTGTGTGTGTGTGTGTGTGTGTGTGTGTGTGTGTGTGTGTGTGTGTGTGTGTGTGTGTGTGTGTGTGTGTGTGTGTGTGTGTGTGTGTGTGTGTGTGTGAGATGCTGTCAGGGTGGGGGCCCTGGGTAGGGAATGAGAAGGGGAGTCAAGAGACGAGGGAGCACCCCATGAGAACCAGAGAAACTCCCTGGCAACCGGAGACTGGATCAACACTAAATGGAGCGCCCCCCATTCATCTAGCAGCGACACAGAGCCAAATGACAGAGATTGAGGGAGAGGCGGAGGGAGAGGGGGGATGTAGGTGCTTCTGTCTGGAAATCTATGAATGAGTGCAAAACCCTTGCAGGCTGGTCAGCAGGCTACTTCCTCCTGCTCTGCACACTCTAAAATGTGCATACACTGTAAATAAAATGCAAGTGTCCCTGACTATGTGTCAACAATGATTGGCATAAGAGATTATTTAGGGATGGAGACAAACATGTGGGTATTGAATATATTTTTAAGTTCAGTTTTAAGCCCCATTAAGAACTGATAAGTGTGGGAGCAGAGTATATAGATCTCCAACAGAGAACACCTTCAGCAATCACAAAAGTGCACGTGTAAAAACAAATGGCGGTTCTAGACCGATTTTCTGGTCAGTTATTGAACGAGAGGGACACATGTATTGGTATTGCTGGATAAGGGAGACAAAGACAGTGTTCACGATTTAAACGTTTCCAGTTAAGTGGTGGAGTAAGTATAAAGTCATAGCATGTCAATGACTTTGTTAGAATTGTATTTGGTTACTTACTTAACCATTAACCTAAATGCAGTTTGGGCTAATAAATACATTATTTATGCAGCCACACATTGTTTTTATGTATCTCTTAATATTTATTGGTGTTTGTTTTAGTAACAGAACTTGTTTCAGTAACTTAGTTTATATTTGTTTAATTACATTACTGAAAAAAATAACACATTTCTGTTAACTTTGGCCCAGGATACAGCACAGCAGTGGCTGCATCACAATGTGCATTATCATAGTTATTCTTTTGGAGGGGGGACCAAACACAGTGTTACAGTGGCACATGGCACATTCAGCTCTCTCTTTGATGCTAATTGTCGCAATGTCATTCACGATGAGTCAGTGGAGCGCAGAGGTGTGTGTGAATGTGATTCACAATTTGGAAGTGGTGCTATTGAACGCGTGTCCACCACCAGCTCCTCGTGGAGAATCCAGATGCAGCACAGTGGCCAGACGCCTGCTTGCCACACCCTTTTAGAGTCAACAAAGTCGGGGACATGGGAGCCAGCATGCATTAAATGACAAAGAAGTTGAGGGTCAAACAAACGAATCTGATGGCATTTAGTGAACCAAGAGGCGTATCTGATGCGTGCGCCTAATATTATAATTACAATGAAATGGGCTCCTGCTTGTAGATGGCAGGTTATCTTCAACACCGCCCCCTCGCTTTTACGCACACATGCGCAGGCTGCCTTTGCTCCACACACACACATTCCCAAATCTAGCCCTTTGTCTCGGTCGCTGCACGGCGGTAGCCCCGAAACAGGAATTCAGCAGGGAAAGGAAGAGAGAAGGATATGTATGGACCAGACTGTCTCCTCCCCCCACCATAAGCGCACACACACACACCACACTCTCTCCTCCCCCTGTACCCCCCCCTCCTCCTCCTCTTCCTTAGCCCTACTCGCCCCCATGCCTTTGTGTGTATGTGTGCGCTGTGAAGCTGACTGCGTACCCGAAAACCGTGTGATGGATGCCTTGCGAAGACCTTTTTGGGGAATTTCAATTTGATCTTTTTTTAATACTGTGTGGGGAATGAGACAACTTGCAGGTGCGAGTAAAGAGGAGAAACCGGGTGGACGCACGTGAATCCCTCACTTATTCAAAGCCAGGAAATAGACAGGAGGAACCAGCAAGTGTTGCAAATTGGACTTTCCACCATCAGCAACCCTCCTCTCCTCTCCTCTCCTCTCCTCTCCTCTCCTCTCCTCTCCTCTCCTCTCCTCTCCTCTCCTCTCTCGCATCCCTGCTGCTCTGTCCCCCCACTTACTTCCATCCAACCTAATTTCTCCCAGCCTCATTTAGTCATCCCAGAATAGCCTCTCACTGGAGCGCTCTCTAAATATTAGTGGAGGCTTTTTTGGATTTCGGTGTGACTTGGGAGTCGCTGGAGATGGATTAAAGGGACGGTGCACCGCAAAACTGGAGCAGCACGCAAGACCACGCCGGGGGGGAAGGGGGCGACGGGACTCGGTGAATTCACGCAGCCCCCGGGACAGAGGTGAGTGCTCGGGCTGTCTGGCAGCTCTCTCTTCCCGCATGCATCCTCCAGAAACCCGTTGCTGCTCCTGGTACGAGCTGAGAGGCGAGCAGGGGGAATCAGCACATGGTTTTCACGTTCATTATTGATGATCTCATATGCAATCTGCCGATCTCTGCCTGGTGGAGTAACAGCAATGTTATCAGTAGCTCATTGTGTTCCTTTATTGTGTCTCCTTTTGATATCGTATCTACTCAAAATGTAACATTTAGCCTATTATAGTAGTAAGCTGCTATTCATATCAAATGCATCTTCAGAAAAACATGCATTCCCTCGAGGAAATGAGTACATCTTAACCACTTTTTAATACATCTTAGTGAATGTATATTAGTAGGACTGATGGCAGCCTAAAACATGTTCTTCTAGGTGTTGTGTTAACCCTCCTCCACATGGAGCATATGGCCCTTATGTCTCTCTGGCTCTTTGGGGCCCCGCAGTGGACATGGCAGCTGGCACTGCAACTTTCTTGATGGATGAGTGGGCTACACGGTGAATGGAAAATTGATTATGTGCTGTTGCACTTTATGTTCACCTCATTAATTCGTTTTTAAGGTTCATGTTTACTAGCCATGGGTCATAATAAAAACAGCAACTCTGTATTCTTATGTTAGTAGGCAGTGAATGGCCTGCTGGGCGACTAACATTTCAGTGCCATTTTAAACTAGTACAATTCTATACAGAAATCTCCTATGACCGATCTATGTGGAATAAACCGAAACAATTTTTTATGGAAAGTGCTTTTTTGTTTGAACTATAAAGACAACATTCTGAATTCACACTAATGTGATGAAAATGGGACTGTTTTGTGTCTTGACTGAATAAAAAGTTCACAATCACCCACTCTATTTCAAATGCCACTATATCATACAATGCCAAGGCTGTAACTACCAACTATTTCAATTTTAGTCAATTGTTCAACAATTCGGTTGTTTTTAAACCCCATGATGTCAAGTTTATTATCACATAACACAGAGAAAAGCAATACATTTTCACATCTAACCTAACTGGCAGCCTTATTTCTGGCATATGCGTTTAAATAAAGTGAATTTAGTGAATAGCGGCAGATTTATTTTCTGCCATCCATGCAGTGCTTAACTGTGTTATATTACTTAATTACTTTATTATTTGATATTACTTTATATATAAAATAAGGACACTGAAGTTAGAGAACCCTAATAAAGGTATGCTTCCCAACAGGGCATGAGGGGTCACTGAGTGTTTTGATGAACATGATGTCATATAAGGCTCTCATAATCCACATATTGGAGATTCTGGACTACAATCTCCAATAAAAATGAAAAGAAAATTGTAACTAATAATATTAATCCTTTCATTAGACTTCCAGACACTGTGAGAATATAATGTTAAGTGAAATAGAAATGATGGTTCATCTTAGCCACACACTTGATATTGCTTTTTCCTTAATAAGCGCACCTGTCTGTATATCTAATACAATTTAGATATAAGCCATACACACTACACCATATCACGATAATCTATAGTCAGTGATGCCACTTGACAACACTTGTGTGATAAAGAAAACGATAATTTCACTAACTTGCACTGTGGAATACATACCATAATCCAATTCCAGTCAAGACTAGTTTGTCTCTAATCCATTTTGAAATGTCCCCTCTGTGGGACTAATAAAGGTATTCTGATTCTCTAACACCCCCCACCCTGACAGACTGACAGGCTGTTCCTGTCGACCGGAGGCAACACAACCCACCTCATCCACATGCAAATACTGCCATGATGTTTGCAAGCTCACAGCATACACATTTTGCACTCGCACACACTTATGCTGTGCCCCAGAGGACAAATGCTGGTGTGATAGATAAACAGGAGGCGCATTCGTGTGTGTGTGTGTGTGTGTGTGTGTGTGTGTGTGTGTGTGTGTGTGTGTGTGTGTGTGTGTGTGTGTGTGTGTGTGTGTGTGTGTGTGTGTGTGTGTGTGTGTGTGTGTGTGTGTGTGTGTGTGTGTGTGTGTGTGTGTGTGTGTGTGTGTGTGTGTGTGTGTGTGTGTGTGTGTGTGTGTGTGGGTGAGGTTTAAGTGCTGACTGGAGTAGGTCACTGAGACCAAGCAGGCGTGCAGCTATGAGAGTGAGACCCAGGACAGAGCGTCTTTCTAAGCTGCTTTCAGCCACGCTGGAATCCATCCATCCCAATATCCTCCACGTCTCTGATCCTCACCCCACAGCAACCCCCTTCTCCCCCGTTACCAGCACTACCCATACACAAACTGGAGCTTCACTCATTCGAATTTTCTTTTATTATTTAGGTCTTTGATCTCCGCTTATCTTGTCCCCAGTTTTCCATTTTCCTCTCCTCTCTTCTCCTCTCCTCTCTTCTCTTCTCTTCTCTTCTCTTCTCCTCTCCTCTCCTTTCCTCTCCTCTTCATTTTTGGCGGTCATGGAAATTACAACGTGGATGTCTTTGATTCTGTGTGCCTGACACCGCCTCAGGGTCAGGCCCTCTTATCTTGGAGAGAACGAGAGAAACAGAAACCTAGAAAAGAGGATGGAGATGAAGAGAACAGGGAGAGGTAGAGAGAGAGAGGTGTTGAGACTAAGGACAGATGGCATGAGAAGGGAAGCTGTGGAAAGGTTGAAAAAGCAGAGGCAGGAATTTGACATATAAACAGATATACCATTTAAAGACAAAGCAGTGAAGAGAAAGGGCCAGTGAGAGGAAAAAAAGCAAAGCTAAGCAAACACTGAGCAATAAAATGTGAAGATGAAAGAGAGCGAAAGAGGTAGAGATGCCTTACCAGACAAAATGTGTTTCTTTAAGGAGAGTATTTTTAGATTGAAGCATCAGATCAGCTTATGGTATGCTCATATTCAATCTGTCCATTTGTCTGCCATAAAAAGGGAAATCTCGAGAAGAGAGTGATTTAAGCAATAATGGAAGACAACATCTCCACTGAGAGCCGTCTCAATAGTGTAGACTCAGCACAATGTGCAGCATGTTTCATTGTGGTTTAGAAAGTGACTCACCTCTGAGGTATGTTCATCATAGTGATGAGTATAGATTTAGTTAAAAAGTCCATATTGCCAAAAAATACATATTACATTAGTTAGACGCTTTTATCCAAAGCAACTTACATACATTCAGTACTGTGGACAATCCCCACAGGAGTAATTTGGGGTGAAGTGTCTTGTCCAGGGACACAACGACATGCTGACTGCAGTGGGACTCGAACTTGCTACCCCCAGATTCAAAATCCAGCACACTTTCTACTGAGCCACAGCCGCCCGCTCAGCACAGGAGTAGACTTAGGTAGAAAAATATAGGTAACTGCTTGCCTGTAGAGAGACAGAGGAAGAGGAGACTCTAGAGGAAGGTGTTGGTAAACTGAAGAAAGACTGGCAGGAAAGAGGGAAGGTGATTGAGTGATAAGTAACATTAGTGGTGGAAGATTGAGTGAGAAGGAAGACAGATGCAGAGATATCAGTCTGGGCAGAAAGGAGAGAAATAGGGAGCTGTAGGAAAGGCTCTGAATATTGAACTCTGTTTAGTTTTCCATTCGGGCCCTTGGCTCTCACGTCTCTCAGAGGCCTTCTGATCGCCTTAAGGTTACTGACGGTAGGAGATGTCTGCATGTCGGCATGTCTAAGAGCTTGTGAGGAAGATTCATTTAGTTTGTAGAAACCATTTGGAAGTTAAAAGCCTCCTTTTAACTGTGTGTGTGTGTGTGTGTGTGTGTGTGTGTGTGTGTGTGTGTGTGTGTGTGTGTGTGTGTGTGTGTGTGTGTGTGTGTGTGTGTGTGTGTGTGTGTGTGTGTGTGTGTGTGTGTGTGTGTGTGTGTGTGTGTGTGTGTGTGTGTGTGTGT
>NC_136905.1:79294191-79309191 GCF_949606895.1 Notothenia rossii | reverse complement strand
ATGGTGGTTGCTAGACATGGTTGGCCACAAAGCATATTCTGCACATGCTATCTAAATCACATAATTCAAGACAGGCACTGAAGTGAAGCATTTGTCGAATGATACAGAGGCCTAATACTTCAAAGTAAGATAAGAGGGAACTTGTCTCCATGTGTAGTTTACGTCTGCTCCTTTAGGCTAACAAGACACTGTAATGAACAACCTGATGAGGGTAGTTAGAGAATAAATGCTGTTGTTTTTAAGGTGGATATCAGTTTTGGCTCTGATAAACTCTTCCATTTAACGGGCTGAGCCCCCAACTTGATTCCACTTTTTAGAATAAGGAAAAAAGCTAATTACATGCATTAAATGAAGGGTGACTTGAAAGGAAATGGGCATGATAGAATGCTCCACGGGAAGTATACCTTTAGGCAGACTTTGAGCTTTGAAGTGAAAAGAGTAATTAATTCACCTTGCTTAATTTCCCTGTCTGCGGAAAAGCTTCTCGACGATACAAACTGAAGGCTTGTGGTGTCACTTCAGGTGGTTGGAGCAATTTTCGAGTCGTTTTTCCAGCAGGTGTTCATAAGTGAACCGCTCATAGTGAAGAATTCTCAAAGGGCTTTTTTTGTTCATCTACCAAGGCGACCATCTCTATCTCCGTCTCCCTCAGGTGTTCATGTGTTCGGTCTCCTGGCAACAGCCCTGGTGACAGATGTCATCCAGTTAGCGACCGGTTACCACTCCCCTTTCTTCCTCACCGTCTGCCAGCCCAATTACACGGCTCCAGGAGTGTCATGTGACAATAATGCCTACATCACACGGGACATTTGCTTGGGGAAGGATCAGTATGCCATCATGTCAGCTAGGTAAGGCACACAGATACATGTAGACGTCTTAAATCAGCATCCATGGACACGTGGAAAGTGTCAACATGCCTGAATAAAAAATCCTTCCTGGATACAACTGAAAATAAAACATATAAGGCACTCAGATATTCAGTGCATTCATTACGGGATTATAGTTTTTAAGCTTCTACAGAAATGTTAGCTCCCTTTGTTTGCAAGTTGATGCACAAAAGTATATAACAAATATCTTGTAGGTTAATGCCTTCTGTTGAGGTTCTGCTTATGCATATATATGATTTATCAGAAAATGCTACAAACCACATTTAGTTTCACTCATGAAAGAACAAAACTGTATATTTCTACACATCAGCATCTCGCAGGGGTGAGTGTGCAAACTAAGATTAAGAGTCATTCAACTAATTTAGATTTGAAAAGGATTACAAAAGATTAAAAAAAATCGTAGGGGTCAAATTTTGCAACTGTACAACACCTTTATAATACGCTTATTCTTCCCAGCAGTAAAATCTCACTATCAGGTGCTGCGGCTAATCAACCGTATTGAATAAACTCTTTAGCAGTGAACAGTCAAATGAACCGACAGAGGTCAGACAAACACGCTTCAGCAGCTACTTTAGGTTTAGACGGGCATAATAACTGCAAACAGATAGAAACGATTTCAGTTAAATAGCTGCTAAAGATGATATCCTAGTATAAACACACATACTTGTGAGAACCCATATTTACATAATGCTTTCCAAATGTCCTTAAGGTGACCTATCATGCAAAATGCACTTTTTTACATCTTTTATACATGAATATGTGTCCCCGGTGTTCCAGGGAACTCACCAAGTGTCAGAAAACACAACCCTCTCTATTTTCCTCCATACCCAAATCTCTTAAAAAGGGGCTGCAACGGATCTGATACAGACTGATCCAGATTTGAACACTTCTATGACATCACAGAAGTGGCGCTACGGCTATTGGGCCAACTCCACCAATCAGGAGGAGACAGCCACGGACATTGCTGTTGGAAAGCACTGGAGACGCTGTAGTACATATGCCAGGCCTGTAGATGGTGCTGTTCTCACAGAATCAGCCCATGCAAAGACAGTGTTAAATTGAGCGAAATGAGGAATGGCTAAAATGCATGATCTGTTTGGTATTTTGAAAAATAAAAAGTATAAATATGCCTTATATAGGTATGTTCCTACATTATGTTATTCAAATATAGCATGATAGGTCCACTTTAAAGTTAGAGTTATGGATAATTATGATGGATTGTTCACTTTCTGACAGAGAATCTAACTCTCAGCAAGAAAGCAAAACTTCAACAAATGTCAACTAAATTCCTAATCCCAACAATTAGCATACACAAAGGTTTAACCCTGAACCAGTGGGAGAAGGTAAACAGACGATAAGCACACTCATAACACATGACAGTGCCTTGGTGTGCAAATTAAATCAGATTCACGATTCAGTTTTCTAAACTCTAAATTAGCGACTTTGACCTCAACTAATTTACTCTCCCCTAATGTTCCCACTAAAGCCCATAGTTTTAAGTGTATGTTGATTAATGCTCAGATCCAGGGGCACAGGTTTAATGTCAACATCGCAAACAGCTTTTTCAGGTTTATTCATGAGTCAATAAACACACAAAATCCACTCAGCTTTTTTATATGAGGCATAAATCTCTCTTTGTCTTTCGGCCTTCACTCTTTCACGCCTAACTCTGCCCCTTTTTTCCCTCAGGAAAACATTTCCATCCCAGCATGCAACGCTCTCTGGCTTCGCTGCTGTCTATATCTCCGTAAGCACCTCTGTGTTTGTGTACCTTGAGTTTGGTGTAATTGCATCATTAACTTTGTGCTTGCATGTGTTTGTGACTGTGTATGTGTGGTTAATTAGAGGTGTCTCTCTTATGAACATTAATTCACTCTAACCTTGAAGTAGTTAAAGGGACAGTTCACCTTAAACCGAGACATTTATATTTGTCCTCTTACCTGTCGTGCTTATTATCATCTAGATTGTTTTGGTGTGAGTTAAAGTGTGTTGGAGATATCTGGAATAGAGAAGTCTCTCCCCTTTGATTGGTCGAAGCTTCCTTCTGCACAGTGATATGGTTTGCAAGTGTAGTAAGGTAGATATACAGATAGTCAATATAACTGCTCACAACAGGGTCTGTTGATTATCTTGAGTAACCGCTTCATGATTTCTGCAAATAGTCATTACTTTAGAGTTTTGTATTAATTTTTGACTGCACTCAGATTGCCATCTCGTTCCATTAAATCCAAGAGAAAGCAATTATCTCTATCGCTGATATCTAAAACACTCAGCAACTCTCACTCTGAAAATATTTATTGTTCCATTTAGGAGCTGGATTGTTGCCTTAATTTGGTGTTGATATGATTTTGGTAAGACAAATGCTCGGTGATACAGAAGTATTTACATATATTTGTTAAATGTTGTTTTTATTCGAAAATCTCCATGACTTTTGCAATCAACAGTTTATCCGTTAAATGATCTGTTTTCACGATAACTACTTATTTTTAATGAATGTTGCTGCTGGCAAAATAAGATGAGTTCCTGCATCACAGAGGATTCTAGCTGGAAAAACATCACTGTCACTTCATGCATAAATCACAATTGTATTATGTTGTTTACTCACTGAGAGATTTCCGGATTTCAGACTACAGTACCCTCAGGGTAAAAACCATCCAAATCATACATTAAAAAAAGAATATGAACTGACTTTGAAGGTCAGATTTCTGTTGGCTTCTACATCCTAGCTCATATTGGTAGTGGCGTTGTGCCATTCTGTATTCCGGTGCTGACAGCAGCAGTATGTGAACTGTACAGCAAAGTAGCACTGTCATTTCCACCCCCCCCCCCCCCCACACACACACACACACACACACACACAAACACACACACACACACACACACACACACACACACACACACACACACACACACACACACACACACACACACACACACACCCACACACACACAAACACACACACACACACACACACACACGCCTCTAACAAAGGCTATTCAAGCTACTGGCCATATCTCTGCTGCCTCACTGAGCCCAGAGTGTGCTCATTAAAGCCTACCAGACCGATTTCTGATGAGAGGGAATAGGTAGGAGAGGAAGAGATGGAAAGCAGCTGTTTTGGTTGCTACTGTTGCATCATGTTGTCTCTGAGTAGACGCTGTTAATAGTCTGTTAACTTGGATGATTTTTCTTTGGTGTTATTCTACACTTCCCATTACATTAGAACATGTATTTATTGTATTAAGTATAAAAAACTTCACAATCGAGTGAAATGTTTCCAGTAGTTTCCATAGCCTACCTTCTCTTCACAGATTTGGTTGTTTATTTTTGTATTTGCTGGAACCTGACAGTAAAAACAGATGGCTTGATAAAGTGGACACATTTGATTGCATTGGAAGTCACTGAAATGTCAAACTTCTGGCAGATTCTTGCGTCTGGAAAAGTTGGATTTTAAAACTCACTACTAGATGGACAAGCTTGTTAAAATGGATATTTTTGCCAAGCCTGCTTCTCTGTCACTCAGCTGTCAGCTACTTTAAGTAATAGAAATATGGTGTGCATGCAGAGAATTTTAATGTATATCTATGAATATATCCTGTCTCCCTTCCCGTTTCCCTCCTGTTATACTTCCCCACTCTACTGTGCTGTCAACGAATATTCATCGTAATGACCTAGTTTACCCTAGCTGGTTTAAAATGCCTCTAACAATCCATACATTATTAAAATAATTTTCAAGGACCACAAACAATAAGAGAAAGGCTGTTTTTTTTTTCTTAGTGTCACTTCAAGAGCATTTTTAAACAAGTGCAGTTGCATTTGAAAGAAGTGAAATTATGTTACCCAGTTATATGAATAACATTAAGTGACATTTATTTTATTTATTGCTCAGAAAGGAAGGACCCAGTTAGCTTAGCTTGGTTAAAAGAGTGAAAGCTGTTTCGGCTGTTTCCCCTGCTTCCACACGATATGCTAATGTTAAGCTAAGCTAACCGGCTGTTAGCTGTAGCCTCTAAAACACAAACATAAAAGTGGTATTAATCATCCCAATTAACTTTGAGCAAGTGTATTTCCCAACATTTCTAATTGTTCTTTTAATAATCAAGTATCAAATAAAAATGTATTTTAATCCTGTAAACTGTAAATCAGTCTATCGCTGAGGTCAAGTTTTACTGCAGTGTGTTGTTATGCCTTTTAATGACATCTCCAGCTCAGTCTCCATGAATCTGGCTGGCATATTAATGCGTGCCTTTTTTCTCTGCAGATGTATTTAAATGCCAGCATCAACACCACGACCAAGCTGCTGAAGCCGTTGCTGGTGTTTGCTTTCTGCATGGCGGCGGGCCTCGCCGGGCTGACACAGATCACTCAGCACCGCAGTCACCCCATAGACGTCTACGTGGGATACCTCATAGGAGCCGGTGTAGGAGTCTACCTGGTAAGTGAAAATATGTATCAAACTAAAACCTGTGGGAAAATACTTAAAGGGCTTAATTTATTTAGCTGATTTCAAGATAGTGTAAACTGTGTTCGTTATTCTCCCGTCCAGGAGAGAAGCTTTAAAAGGAGACTAAATGGAGTCTCTGTGAAAGTTCAATTGGGTACTTTAATTAAAAAAGGCGCGGGTTGGTCACAAGCATGATATTGTTCAGTCAGACAAACAGCTGTGATCCGCTCCTCGTTAGGGAAGAGAAGAGCAAGGATCTCTCCTCCGGTGCTGTTATATATCCTCTGCTGGCTCCTCCCCGCCAGCCGGCTCGCCTCGTCTCCGATGTCCGTTGTTGCATTTAAACAGAGGATTGGTTCTTTTCACATTCAATATATGCTTAACACGCCTTTTCTCCTCATATTCTCTTTCATCACTTTTCATGCAACACATTCTAAACGCTGTAATCAATACTCTAAAAAATACTTCTCGGCTCGTTTGGTTTCCGGTCATTCCGGATGTTGTCACATGCTACTCTCGTCTGTAAACAATAATGTATTCAAATAAACTGTACCTTCATTTAATATTCAGCATGGTAGTATCTCGACATCTATAGTTGTAGCGTTAAATCAGTAGGCTTCGGTTTCACCACTCCACGTCATTTCGCTACTAAATTCACCTCTTTAGGAAATCGTATATTAGCCACATGCTAAATGCTAACCGTAGATGAAGGATTTTCAGAATAAAAGCTTAACTGCTTGTGCACAAGAATTTCTGGTTTTTCAGTATAAAAGAGCATTAAAACTGACGGCATGTTTAAACTACATTTCCCCATTAAAACATTGATTTTAATTTCTAACAATAGCTACCTTTTATGCTACTTTAACTTGTTCGGAGACATTTTACAAGTGAGACTGTTTTGAAATATCTTTCCTATTTCAGGGTTTAGTTTGTGAAATGAGTGCCAGCTTTTGTTTTGAAGTATTTAGGGGTGTCAATTGTCCCCACGGAGAAGTTAACAGCATGCAGCGAGGTGGTAATGACCAAATACACATAAATAGATTGTTTGGTTTCTAATTAAATGCTTTTGTTATTTTTGCATTGGCTGAATTGTCACGTTGTATTATTATAACACTATCACAGTATTTGCTAACAAATTATTATTTTAACAACCTCTCCATGTGGCTTCAGCACTTCAGCAGATTTTTTGGGACAGGATCTATTTATAGCCTTTTTCTATTTCGGAGGGAAGGGAGAGAGAAAGAATAATCCGATAAGAATCCTCTGGAACAATTTCACACTTCATTTTAAGAAAACTTGTCGTCTCCATTCTCCACGCTTCCCACCTCCTCTCACTCTCTTTCTTTCTCGTCTTTTACATTTTAAGAGGGAGAGCGTTTCCTCCTTTCATTAGAGGATAAATCTTAAGAGGGGGAAGCAAATGAATCACGTTGAACTCAGACTAGACAACAGAAAGAAGGAGAAATGTCTATTCATGCATTTGCTCCCCACTAATAGAAATATAAAACAATTTCCCTCCAAAAGATTAAGAAAGCACATTTTCACGCTTCAGTCTTTATCTAACATGCTTGGTATTTCTATCTCCTCTTTCCCAATCCCCCCACCGCCCTGTATCCGTGTCTCAGGCTGTGTTCGCAGTGGGAAACTTCAAAGCATCAGAGGAAGATGCTCCCTCTCTACAGAGACTGACCCCAGCTCAGCAGAAGGACGGCCTGAGGGTGCTGACCCAGCGGAGTCATGACTCGCTGTACAGGAAGACCCCCAGGGTGTCTGAGAGCAGAGAGGAGCTTGGGGCGGGGCTAGGGTCTGGGGCTCGCAGTAAGGTGAGGAGGGAGAAGGCGTCATTGGCTTCCCTCAAACGAGCGAGTGCTGATGTGGATCTCCTGGCAACCCGGGGTCCAATGGGCAAGGAAACCATGGTTACATTCAGTAACACCTTGCCCCGCGTCGCAAACGGCAACAGCCCCATCTCACCCTCAGACGAGCTGCCCACCACGCAGCGTCACATGACCTTCAGCGTGCCCTATGACTCCCAGAGGTCTCGGCAACTGGTGACAGAGTGGAGGCAGCGGTCAGTGGAGCTCCGCAGCCAGAGTTCAAGAGACGAGGAGGAAGGGATGGACAGGAGGGACGGGGGAGATGAGGGGGAGGAGGACCAGGAGATGCCCTCCTCTCTTTATCCCACAGTCCAAGCCAACAAGGGTATCGCCACACCAACTGGAGCCAGGATGGTGGTGTCACCCCCACTCGTTCACATCCCTGAAGAGGCCAGCCGGCCGCCGCCTGTCTCTCCGAAGAGTGCCAAGACCCGCGCCAAGTGGCTGTCACTCCAAGATGGAGGAGGGGGGAAAGAGCCGGGGGTCGGGCCGATCGCTGTGTCGACCCCCCGTGTGCCGAACACCCAGCCCAACCAGCCGCCCAGCCAGCCGAGAGTCACTCAGGTGAGGAAGAAATTGGAAAATGAATGCCTGCAAATCATATAATTATATTCTTTAGAGAAGTTATTTCTCCTTCTTTGATTTCTACTGGCATGCAGCCAGTTCTTAGAAATATAGTCCAGACAAGAAGATTTAATGGCTGCCAAACGCTGCATGTGCAACACACCTAATGATTTATTTTGATGGTCAAATCAAAACACGTGTGGAGCCAATTTCACTGATTAGTTTCCAATATAAAATACTCACGCTGGGATTCAAACACTTATTATAGTTGGAGTTAAATCTCAATAAAACGTCTGTTAGGGATACTGAATGTGTTACTATAATCTTTTTCATAATTACTGCAATGAAAACCCCTGAGCATAATCGTTCAGCTGTTTTGAAAAATACAAAATGCTGCTCTTGAAAGCAATGAAAGCTCATCTTTTACTTTGGAACCAGAAATTGACAATGCAAAAGTGAGGTCAATTTTCCAGATGATCTTTTTTCCTTTCAGGTACCTGTAGGTAGATTTGGTTTGCAGATAAAATAAAAATAGATCCATTATGACACATACATCACATCTAAAATCATTTGAAAACCACTAGTACAAACATGAGCAACCCAGAAAGTTCATAAATAAATATGCATCGCTTTCTTAGCATCTGTGATATTGACTCAGCTTGATAATGTATTATACGGCTGCTGGAACAAAGCTGTTTTTAAAACGCTTTGGGACAAGTGGTTCTACATTCTCAATACATGTTTTTCTGTCCTCCAGGTGATAGCCATGTCCAAGCAGCTGGGCCATGGGGTCACTTCGTCCACTAAGACGTCAGAAGGCGGCTCCTCCTCCGGCGGTGGCTCTAACTGCTCTGAGACGCCCTATTACCGGATCCCGTCTGATCGCGACAGCTGCACGGGGAGCAACCCGGGGAGCATAGCCGGCAGCGGGAGCATCGTCACCATCGACGCTCACGCCCCTCACCACCCGGTGGTGCGCGTGTCGGCCGCTAACGGCAAGCCGTGGGAGTGGAGGAACACCATCAGCGGAAACATGATGTCCGCCGACACGGCAGCGGACAAACACCGCCTGGCGCTGCAGCGGCAGGACAATATCAGTCAGTACCGGGACTACCGGACTCTGCCGGTGAAAAAGGAATCGCACTGCTCCTCCTCCTCACCCAGCGCCGAGGGAGGACCCGATCTGCCTCCCCCACCCCTCCCCACCTCAGCCTCCACCTCCCCTCTGCCTCCCCCTCTTCACATGCTGTCGTCCCCTCTACCACCACCGCCTCCCCACTCGTCTTCTTCCCCTTTGCCTCCGCCTCCTCACCCAAGTTCCTCTCCGATGCTTCCTCGTCTTCCTCACCCTGCCTCCTCTCACATGCCTCCTCACCTGTCCTCTCAGCTGCCCCCACCACCCCTCCCATCATCTTCTCCCATTCCCCCCCATCCTCACTCATCTACCTCTCAAATGCCCCCACCGCCTCACCCATCTTCCTCTCAAATGCCCCCACCACCTCACCCATCCTCCTTTCAAATGCCCCTCCCTCCGCATCCATCCTCTTCCCCTTTGCCCCCTCCACCTCACTCCTCGTCCTCCATGCCTCCACCTCCTCACCCGTCCTGCTCCAGCATGCTTCCCCCTCCTCCCCATCCAGACTTACTGATGGACGGCCACAACCAGTCGCTGTCCCGCACCTCCACCCTCCCTCGCCGGCCCTCCGCCCGTAGCCATGCCGAGCAGGAGCACTACTACAAGGCCATGCAGAACGAGAGGATGTTATAGTGAAGACGGCTTTGTCATATTTATGTACTTCAGAGGACTCCGCTGAAAGAGACAGTGACACAAAGTAGGATGTGGCAGGAGAATAGTGACTTTTGAGAAATGACAAAAAGGGTTTAGAGACTCTGAACAGAAGCTTCAGTGAAAACGCTGGAAATGAAGGGGCAGCAGGGGTGGAGGTCTGGCAGCTCACACATGCCCAGCAGGGGATTTGGTTTTCTCTCCTGCTCACACACACTGCCCACAGCGCCGGCTCAACGGCTCTGACTGGGAAAAGAACAGACGAGAGCAGGGGAGTCAAAGAGAGCCGGGTGAAGAATTAAAAACCCTCGCTTCACCTACATCCTCTGTTTTCCTTTAAGACGCATTCAAAGAAGGAGTGGAAGAGGCTGCAGCTGAGAGAGAGATATCACAATAAACGGTTTGGGATTTGCTAAATTGAGTTTCCCTTGAGAGAAGGGATAAGACTCAGAAAACAAAACAACTACAGGCTATACTGGCTCTCCTAAAAATAGTGCAGCTGTTAGCCAGCCAATACACACAGATCATTTGCCGTTGTAAGAAAAACTATAAAATACGAAAAGACAGGCCACGGTAAATTCAACCACAGATTCAAGAGTATTAGCAACAACCCACCAGTCTCTTTCCCCCCCTCTGATTACACAAAGCAAATGGGGAAATGTATGTTAGACACCATGCAAATCTGTGTGTAGTATCCACCAGAGAGATCCGGCTTAGGAAGTGTTACTTCTGGTCGGGGTGTGAGATGGAGGAGGAGGGGTGGGCATAAGGAGGATCACGCACAGTTGGGCCCCCCTATACAGACGTCACTGACTGGATTACTGTTGTAAACATGAGAGGCGTTGGAACGGAAAGGGAATTGTTCCCAAATCGAAGGAGGTGGGCAGCCAGTCTGTCTCTGCTGTGTGCGAAACCTGCCACGGAGCCTGAAGCAGCACTAAGGAGATTAACGTTTGTTTATCAAACCATGCGAGCACACTCTTCCCTCCATAGGCCTTTGCATTTGCTCCTCTGGCAAAACACGATGGTGACGGGACTGCTAATGGGAAGCCAGGAGTGCAGACCGCCATCACCACCGACATGCACAGGTGCCGGTTGGATGCAACGTAGTGGCTAGCAGTCTCTGTTTACACATGTTTACATTTCAAAGATTGTGGCACTACTTTCTAAACATGCATACTTTAAAAGGGGTTTCAAATATGATGTTTTATTTATGCTTTAAACATCGGTAATAAGAAATGTTTCCTTTTTAAGAGCAACTTCAGCGTTGAAAAACATCTTTCGTTGGGGTGCAAATGTGTTTTATTTTTTTTAGGAAAAGTTCTGCAGGAAGACTAAATAATGTTTACAATATTTACAGCTCCAGACTTCATCTATTATGTATGCCCACTTATCCTTTGCAGGGTCTCTAGAGATCGTCACCCTTATTTAAGTATGCCTTATTAGAAAGTGTTTTTAGGTAGGTCTTTTTTTATGATCAAATAAATTCCCTTTTTTAATTAAAGTGACAGAACCTTCCAAAACCTTCAAAACAAACTCAAAGTAAGCTCCACTTTCGCTTCGGCTTTGGATTTGCATTGCAAAGTCCTCAGTTGCCACTAAAGTTTGAATGGTCCGACAAACTACAGATGAACTACATGGGCTGATGAGGTCTATGCAATGCAGTCAAAAGGTCCAGAACAAGAGAGTAGCTACAACAAACTGCTGTTCCATACAGTATGTCCTGAATGAGTTTATCAATTAAAGGTTTACGTCTAGATTCTTTACCAATTTGGATCAAACGATTAATAATTAGCCATGGAATAATGAAATGATTAACCTATGATCAAAATAATCAGTAGTTGCAGCCCTAAGAAACTTCAAATCTACAAGTCGAGAGGAAGTGTGTGCTCTTTCTGCTCGCCCCTGCCTCTTATGTGTATTTATACTACGGTGTAAGTCATTATTTGGTACCTATCATTTCATACATTGCAGTTTTTTCTAAATACGAAAAGAGATTCCTTTCAATTAAGTGCTTTATTTTAGAGTGTTGCTTACAGACTCAAACACATGGAAGACTTTTACCACGTCATCAGAAGGATACAAGAACTGATTTTGTAAAGTTGTGCTAGGATGGGAAAGTTAAATGGAAGTTGTACTCTGTAGTGGAGCTCCTCTGAGGGGGGGCTGGTAGATAATGTTGCTCGTTGGTTTGTGCTGCATGTGTGTGTACGAGCGTGTTTTTTAAAACTATGCTTCAAGTCTATGCTGTTGCCTTTGACGGACAGACATGCTGTATTTACAGTGCTGGTGATTATCGTACTACTTTCCCCCATTTTGCCTGTGAAAATACTTGATATTACCTAATATTATTAATCTTATTAATTATTCTGCAGTCCTTTTTTATGGGCTAATGTTTTCTATCTGTGGTGATGTGTAACATTAATAACCCATTTGAATAATAAAACGAAGACTTCTTAACTGAGGTTTCGTCTTGTGTTACTTGAGGGTCAATGCCGGAGCAGCTTTTACTGCAGCTCTAATGAAAAGGATATGTTTAATTGATCCTTGGGTTATGAGTACTTTCATGCTCATTCACACTGTACACTCAAACATTGACACACACACACACACACACACACACACACACACACACACACACACACACACACACACACAGCCAGACAGATACAGCACATTTGCAACATTTGCTCCTTTTGTGTGGGCGAGTGTCAGGTTTCCATAATGAATACTGCTGAAATACTGGTCAATCCCAAATGACCTGCAGGGATTGTGTGTGTGTGTGTGTGTGTGTGTGTGTGTGTGTGTGTGTGTGTGTGTGTGTGTGTGTGTGTGTGTGTGTGTGTGTGTGTGTGTGTGTGTGTGTGTGTGTGTGTGTGTGTGTGTGTGTGTGTGTGTGTGTGTGTGTGTGTGTGTGTGTGTGTGTGTGTGTGTGTGTGTGTGTGTGTGTGTGTGTGTGTGTGTGTGTGTCTGAATGCGTGAACATTTTCGATTTTTTTTGTGTTTTTGTACTAATTTATTGGGAGTATTCATTTTCATAATGATAATATGTATTATAGTGAGGTATTATTAATAAGATGGATTTGTGTTTGAGCATGTGCACTAACTGTGTTTTTTGTTAAATTTAAAATAACTTCTGCCAGTTGGTTGTTCCTGATATAAACTATAGCATGATTCACATGCTTTAGGCCCGGGTGGATGATTATCAGATAGGAGGTAGGGTTTGTATGTATGTGTATAAAAGTAGTATGTGGTCCAGTAGTATTCAGATTATGTGTCCATTCAGATATGTGTCAGATTTGTGTGTTTTTATTTCTGTATTCTTGTTTGTTTCGGCGTGTTTGCATGTGTGTGTGTCCGGGGCTTTGGAGCATTGAGCTGTGTGATGAGGCCGTACAGGCAGCGGGGGTGCAGATGGTGTACTGATGCCTGAGGACAGTCAGCCTGTCCATGACTCACACTCAGCAAGGCAGCATCTCTCTGTCTTCCTCTCGCTCTCTCTCTCTTTTACTCTCTCCCTTTGGTGGCCCAGAAAGCACAACAAGTGAGTATTTTTGTGTGACTGCAGGAGGAAACAGAAAATGTGGAATGAGCTGATTTTAGGCATGATTCTATTTGTTCTGCCGTGTGTGTGTGTGTGTGTGTGTGTGTGTGTGTGTGTGTGTGTGTGTGTGTGTGTGTGTGTGTGTGTGTGTGTGTGTGTGTGTGTGTGTGTGTGTGTGTGTGTGTGTGTGTGTGTGTGTGTGTGTGTGTGTGTGTGTGTGTGTGTGTGTGTGTGTGTGTGTGCGGGCGGTGAGAGTGGCTGTCCAGGGGAAGCTGCTGACCCTCTTTTCAGGACCGGTTTACCACTGCAGAACAGCACAAAAGCCTTTTGTCCGTATTCACTTTTATCTTTGTCGCTCTGTCACTGTCATTCTACCGACTGTCATCTAATCCAGTTCCTCTTGAACATTTTCCACATGGAGGATTTGGAGCTTTTATCCTGATTTTCCTCCATCTTTGAGTTTCTTGAATAACGGATTAGGCTTTTAAACGGTGGCAGGGATCTTTTTTACTGTCACTCCGATCAATATAGGCTGTAATTGTTCTTACATTTCAGATATGGATCCCTTTTTAACATGGAAAGATTGTCATATCCAAAATATCGCCCTCCTGGATATACAGGGATTGACTATATTGACATTAGATCTCAGCGTCTAAAGGCTTATTTCAGATAAGGACCCACGGTTGAGGAAAATCTGTTCTAAAAAAATCTAAAAGTGATGGTGTCATATTCCTATGGTGTAACGCTTGTTAAAAGTTTCATCCTGGGACCAACTATAAATTACACTTAGTCCCACAAGGGCTTATTAAACCACATTAGAGATCCTGTCATTTGTCGGCCAGCCAGACCCAGACACCGAGCTTTTTCGGATCCCAAAAGATAACCAGCCTTAATGTGCCAGTCAGCCGTCTGCCGGCACAGCTGGGAGCTCAGTCTGACATTTCTCTGAGGCGGGCTTCACTGAGTCAGTAGCTGCATTTCCTTGTTTCTACCTAGGGGTCCAAGGCAATGTAAAGACAAAAACATGACCCACAACCTGACAACGTGGCTTGAAATTAAGAATAACATCCACACCCAGAATGTGCAGGCATTTAGCTGTTAGGAGAAACTATTTCCCTCCATGGATACAGTCTGGAGTTAAGGATATATGCTAGCTCCCTTTCTCTTCAACTCGCAGGCTACACAGGGTGATAAATCTCCTATACCAAGCTACATGTTACATTGTTTTAGCCCAGCAAGGAGCCTGACGCTTTTATAGGGTTGGCCTCACCTCTTAAGACCACCGCTGCTTTATGGGAGCTCGCTTTTCAAGCACACTGATTCATTAGATATTTCTGACATGAACCAGTTTTACTTTCTCCCCTAAATTAAGACCTAACCTTTAGGGTTTGGACCACACTAGCTCCACACTTATTTGAGCTAAATGCTAATGTTATCACGCCAACATGCTCACAACACACAGATTTTAAGCAGCTATAGACCCAATATACAGGTGAGGCTGATTATAAAGTTAATGTTAGTTTTGCAGTTATTTGCTCATAAACCGAAATATCTGACGAATCAACATTTTGACCTTTTCATGTCAGTAAATGAAAAGTTAAGGGATCACTAAAGTGTTTGCAATTCATCTTAAGGGCTGCATGAATATCTGTACCGAATTCCATGGCAATCAATTCAATAACCAGTGACATTTCACTTCAAACCACAAATGTCAAACTACTGGTGGCGCTGCAGGAAAAGTCAGAGGATGTGAGTACGACTCAATCCTCTAGAGACTATGAATGTCTGTAAGAAATGTCATGCCATCCTGAAACCGTTGTAGTAGTTTACGATATATTTGAGTCTGTAGGACATAACGGTGGACTGGCCAACAGACTGGCATCGTCATCACTAAAGC
>NC_136905.1:79246691-79289191 GCF_949606895.1 Notothenia rossii | reverse complement strand
CTTTGTTAACATGAAAAGAAAATCCTCGTGGATGTTAAAAAAAAACGACTTCTTAGTTTAACCATCACTTATGCATAAGCAGATTTAAATAATACGATGGGACATGTCTAGAACACGAGCACCCCCTGCTGGGGTCTGGGGGCAGGTGCAACATATTATGGTTTATCTGAAGATCCAGATGTGACAGAATCATTTGGGTGGGACAATAATAGGCGATAGTAAAATCATTTATGTTGGTGCTGTGATTCATTTTGTATACTTCTGCAGGGAATAAAGACTCTAACTGAAAAATCACTGCTTCAGCCTGTGATCCATTCAGAGCCTGAGGTTATTTGTGTAAAAATAATGGCACCACATCTTCAGAGGTCTTGACATTGAGCCACTCCGCCACTAGATGGAGAAGTGGGGCAGAAACACTGAACGAATTGTCCTTTTCCCCTCTGGCAGGAGGACTGGATTTGATCCCAATTAGGGTCTGAAAGAACATTTCTTCTCTTCTGCAGCCCTGAAGCAGACAGCCCGGTTCCTTGGACGTCATATGATAAGGCTGGGACCAATATATCAGTCAACGCGCACACTCTGGGCCCCCTTTATCTCCACAAGGCAGGGAGGCGTATCCTTTCCCCCCTTTCTCTCCCACTCCACTTCACATATCACTCTCTCTCTCTCACACACATGCACTAACTAGACTACAACCTGCTTCAGACGACGCCCCGCCGCCCCTGAGATTTCCACTGAGGGCACAGCCAGGTCCGTCGTGCGTCTTTTTCGCTCGAGAGGAAGCCATTGGGCTCTTATTATTGTCGGACTGCGCGCTCAGGCTGCCCACGGCATCACCTTGGCAATAACAGGAGGGGTGCCAACCAGAAGAAGAAGAAGAGGAGGCGGAGAAGGAGGAGGAGGAGGAGGAGAGGAAGGGGTGGTAGAGTACTCCGAATTGACGCTCAGAAATAAACAAGAAGAGCCCCTGTTTGGAAGACGTCCGTGGCGGGAAGGCATCTGCATCTGAGTAAGTCGTGATGTACTGTACAGTGTGTGTGTTTCCATGAGGGTGACCTGCTTTTGGTGCTTTATCCAGCGGCTGGTTGTGCAACGGCGCAATATTTAAGCTTCCAGCCCGGCAGCATCCTTTTAACTCGGGCTGCGGAGATGACTGAGAGGCTCAGGGACAAGGACACAATACAAAAATAAGGGCGATATTATGAAATCCTTTACTGTAAACACATTAATATTTACGGTTACAACTCACAAGAGGCGCAGCATCCTCCAAATGGACATGCAAATTAGAAAAGCTTACAATCAAATCACGCGCTGTTTTGGTGGTGAAAAATAGGGGGGGAAAGAGCTGCACGAACATGTCATGTCAACAGGCGTTATGGTAATATCAGAGGCCCGCTATATACTGTACTACTTTGAAGCCATGATACAGCCGGACGACAGGTGTAACGGGGCGATATGTTTACGCGGAATGCTTTTGATGATACATTATGTAACATCGATCTGTTTGGAGAGGAGAGTGCTTCAGGATGTTTTTATCTCGACGGTGTATTTCCACTGCTCTGCTATCACTGCATGGTGAAGGGATGCTGTCAGGCTGCTGGCTGTGGAGGGGAGGACAGTTCCAGGGTAACATATTCTCTGCTGTGTTGTGATGTGAGCAGTCTGCTCCAACATGGCGCGCATGAGCTGAAAAATCCTTGGCCATGACATACTCCTGTCTGGAATTTACACTGTGCAGTGGATCAGGGAGGCAGCGGGGTTTTATGAGAGCAGAGAATGGGTCTGTGCATCCCTAAATGGCTCAGCTCATATGGATTTCAGCTCAGGTTGCCACTAGTGATGAAGTCTGGCTCTTATCACGTAGGCTTTCTGTTTCTATTCCAGTCTCTGAATAGAACAATATCAGCTGGACCAACTCCTTGGCGTAACTCTGTTTTTGTAATCATGTTTGATCACAGCAGGTGACACCGGACAAAGAGTGTGTTTTTGTTTGGGTTTGTGTCTATTGTTTCTCAGCTGGGTTTCTGCCCTACATACGTCACTGTTGTGGATCGTTGTTGACAAGACCACACATTTCAAGATGATAGCATTGTTTGTTAACATAACACACACACCCATTGCATTTCTGAGATAATTTGTTTGTCTTCGAAGTTTAAACAGGACATGGACTCTTCGTAGTATTCATCTTGATAGCTACAGTCACACCTGATACAGCTTTTCCTGAAGCAAGTCATCTCAAGTCCTAAAGGCATGTTTTAGCAAGGTCAAGAAAAGTGCGAGTAATGATTTGTTATGTTTTGGTGTGATGATCAGATCAAAAGGTGTTCAGCACTGGCAACTTGTTGGGCTCTCTGTTGCCTGTTTATTTACTGTCTCGCAGGCACAACTATATGTTTATTTTAGGACCCTTAACAAAACACTTTATAGCACCCTTTTCAGGAATCAGTTATAGAAATGTCAGCTTTCTACGGATCAAAACCTCCACTTATTAGTCTTCACTGTCCAACATTTGGAAAACGTCTCCTTAAAAACACTACAATTCAGACCTCTGATCCAAAAATTAAATCATCAAATGAAAAATACTCGTCATACAATTAAGAATCACAATGAAATATTTAATTTAACACCGATAAAGACTACATTGGTGCACGGCCAACCAACTAGATTGAATAGCAATGTTGTGTGTTTGTTATTTTTATTGTATGAGCGAGGCATGTTTTATCGGCCTCAGCCCTGCGGTGTGTGTCTATATCCGGTCTGCTGCTCTGTGTTGTGTCAGCGACTGGCAGTCGAACTGACAGCCCCTTGTCTTGTACACCCAATCCTCATGCAGCATTATGACTCTGGACAGCCACGTTTTTGAGTGTCGGGTTTTGTGTGCCTATATGTCTTTGTGTGTTTGCCGGGGACCAGAAAAAAAGATGGATGGCATGTTTAGGTGTGTTGATGGCTGTCTCCTGACCTCGCAGGCTGGACACTGGGATGGATCTGCTTTCACCAATTTAGATTGGGGGAATGGGTTGGTAATCGGAAGGTCATTCATCCTTGGACTGTCAGTCGAAAATGAAAACATGAACAAGTCACACGCTGTTCTACCAACCAACTACAGTCAAAGTTGCCCTTTAGAGCTCTACCCGACATAGTTCTCAGTGAGCAGGAGAAAACTGGTCACATTGAGCCGCTCCTTGGAGTGTAAGTGTGAAACTGTTGCCAAAAAGAGCACACTCACTATCTCCCCTGATAAAGACAGTTTAAAGGCCTTTCTTATGACACTGCAGTTGTGTCGCTATCTAATGCTAAAACAACCCCATTCTTCCTCACAGTAGGTCACACTTACTTGTAGCCAGACCTCATTGTGGCTTTAATCAATGCTTTTACAGTAACAATGGATCTAATTACTACTAAGTACCTTGTATTGACAACTCATAGATCATTAGCTCCCAACTCTGCAGTTCCCCTCGGCTCAACAGAGCATTTCACTTTCAGCCTATACTGTTGAGATTTTTCCAGCACTCAACTTTTCTGTTATGGTATAGTCTCAAAGGGGAGAAACTCCCATAGGCCCATCCCCAAACGGCAAAACAGACAAAGTTAGTGAATAGCTGGTGAACATAGTGGCTTAGACTCAAGTATTTTCCCTTTAGGAGTTGGTGCGGACCAAAACGGAAATAAAAGAATACAGAATTGTGGAATCAGGTCAGAAACCCATTTCCTTAAGGCCAATGGGGCTCCATATTTGCTGGATGTTTAAAAAAGCAACAGTTTGAAAACAAATTCATCATCATATCAACTTACAGTAGAAGTTGAAAGTCTGTCAGTGTTGTGTTTACAGCTTGTTCTCACTGCCAACACTGCAGGTGAATGTTTAATTCCGGGAAGTTAAAGGTAACCATAAGTGATTTTGCTTTTAACTGAGCACTACCGCCGCTAATGGAGAACTGCAATTTCCTTGCATTTGTGGAAGTGGAAGAGCTTGTTGGATCAAGAAAAAGGCGTCATCCAGCCCTGGGCGAGTAACCCTAGAGTGATAGATATTGCTAATCATCCTTAATGACCGTGCTGTCATTAAGAGACCATTTTTGAAGTGGTTATAAAATCACATCAGTATAGTTGGCGAGGAAAATGAATGTCATGCTCTAGAGAAGCCATTATAGTGACTGTGTTATGGAAATATGGTGTTGTAGGGACAGAGAGGAAGTGGAAGTGAAAGCTTACTCAGCAGGCGCACTGATAAGGAGTAGAAACATCTGGGCGGATCGTAAACATGTGAGATAGTTTTGATTATGTGATGCATTCCACTTGCCCTTTCAGCCTCACACTTGTTCTTGTCTTTCTATGAATCTGTGCCTCCTCTTTTACTCTTGGATAGTCACTTTTTCTTCACACTATCTCTCATTACTAGCCCCTCTCCTTGCTGCTTTGTCATGACAGATAAGGCAAGGGAGGATTTGTTTTTTGTCTCTCTCTTCCCAGCAGATAGTCTTTCTTCTTATAAACTGTCATTTTTAGCCTCCAAGTCATTTTAATCTCAGAGGAAAAAGCTCAGCGGTGTGTGTATTTTAATGTGTGTGTGTGTGTGTGTGTGTGTGTGTGTGTGTGTGTGTGTGTGTGTGTGTGTGTGTGTGTGTGTGTGTGTGTGTGTGTGTGTGTGTGTGTGTGTGTGTGTGTGTGTGTGTGTGTGTGTGTGTGTGTGTGTGTGTGTGTGTGTGTGTGTGCGTGCGTGTGTGCTGCTCCCCTCCTGAAACACACGCACATCTTCTCATATGACGATCATCAGTGTTGTTGCAAAGATTATATCAAAAGCACTATTGATAACTGCACTGTAGATGAACTTGAAACACACTCACACACACACTCACACACACTCACATCTGGTTTACGGGCAAGGAACAGAATGAATAGGTCTTGTGCCCTCATAAATGAAGCATAGTATTTTTTATTATCCCAGAAGAGATTGGACAGGGGGATATTGGACTCACATACTTTGCATAAACAATTCCTAAGTTTCTCGAGGGCCTTAAGTGGGACTGGGATCTTGCCATAAGGGAAGGCTTCCATTTGGCCTAATGGTTCCTCTGTTAACATTGAGAGGCAGCTCCAATAATGCAAGGCCATATAGACTTCCTATATCCGGATATATAGAGTATGCTGATTGACCACAGAGGAGACACTCCACTATAGAATTGAAAGTAAATGCTGTCAGCAGCTCAGTGCATTGTTTGTGGAAAAATGCAGACTAAGGAAAAGGCCAACATTTAAAACCACCATCAGCTGATTGATTTTTAATGTGCTGTCGGGACATTCGGTACTCATTCAAGAATTTGTATTGCCATGCCTATACATACTCTTGAATTAAATCATGTGAGAGAACTCATACAAGGGACACATTGTCACAATGTTGCTTCAGTTTGTTTTGCTTATTCTGCCCTTATGAAACTCCTCTTAGCAACATGTTCCCATCCCAGGGTCATTTCACTGACTTTGCTCCACTTGTCCACCACATGCCATCAAAACGTCCCACCTGTCTCAGTGACTTCACTCCACCACCCAGCCCTTTCCCTGCCACTCCCATCACCTGACCTTCCCAATCCAATTGCTCACCTGTTCCCAATTTCCTTCCTAAGTCTTGCATATCCACCCACATTTAGCCAGATTGTCTAGTTTCGATCCACCCATAATTTTACATATTATGGGTGCTGGTGGCGAAGTCGATAGGGAGTTGGCTTGGCAAATGGAAGGTCACCAGTTCAAGTCCCGGCAAGACCAAGTGCTACCGAGGTGTCCCTGATCAAGGCACCGTTCCCTACACTGCTCCCAAAATGGCAGTACACTGCTCCTAACACTGGGATGGGTCAAATGCAATGCAAACAATTTCCCCACGAGGCATTGATAAAAGTCCAACTTTTTTTAAATCTTTTTTTATGCCGTCCTGATCGGTTTAGAGATGATTCTCGCCACACCCAGTTCGACGAGTTTGCCTGCCTTGAAGGTTTTCACCCATTCCCATCTTTGATTCAATTAAAAGTTAACTTTTATTTCCACCTGCGTGTGTGCCGTGCTTTTGGGTTAAGGCTTGCTGTTATTTGTGAGCCGTTACACCAAGTTGCTTTATTGTGTAGCTGTGTCGTGAGAAGCATCATTGGAGATTGACCCTTTTTCTTGAGCACATCCAAGCCCTTTATATCTCATGATTCTAAATTGTTGAGCTCTCCTGGGAAATCATCCGTATCTATAATCTCAGCCTTTTGTTTGTTCTCTTTTAGCAACTTTATGATGTTCTTTATATACAACCGAATATGTAACCATGCTCGTTATCTTTTAAGTTTGGATGACTTCTCGTTTTGTGCTTACTTCTGTATCTAACCAGTTCTCCATGCTGTTGCCAATCCAGTGACTTTGCCTATTCCCCTCTATAAATATGAAGCTTGTAAATCAAAACTGTTGGGGAGCCAAAAGGCCTTTATATCACTCTCAGTTATGGCTGTCGCTTCACCCTGTTTTCTGAGCAGTAAACCAAACCCAAAGCTTTTATACAATCAGGCACATACCTATCTGTGACATCGAACAGGCTATGTTCCTACAGATTACAAGCTGAACCTGTGTTCTGTCCTCCATGCAGCGGCGGCAATCAAAACACTGCAATCAATAAAGTGTCACAAGAGCTCAGCGGGCATTCCCTGGATGTATACAAAAGAAAACACAAAAACTCAGCAGATTTGCAGTGTACATGTAATATTTGTTGAAGTAATTAAAGTAAAAAAAGAGTGTGGTCAAGTCAAGAAATGTGTACATGAGGCGAGGGGATGAGAACGAATTCAGGGAGAAAAGAAACAGGGCGTGTGTCAGAGGGACGAGAGGGAGAACAAGAAAGAGGTTTCTGGAAGGCATGTGAGTAATGGTGCAGATGTTTTTGTCAGGTCTGATAAGGCAGAATACTCCCTATTGAGTGGCCGAACAACATCACTTTAAGCAGTGGTTGGGTTTGGGTGTGCAGAGGTGATGAAGTGGGCAGGATTTGAAGATCTCAGCTATCTTTTGTATGTACAAATCAGGGCTATTATGTATGCTTTTAAGATTTCTTGACATTTTATGTAAAACGCATCACTGACATGGATTGTCTGACAAAATCTTATGTTGGCTTGGACTATATTCTTTTAGAGTTAGGGTAACAACAAGTATAGGTTGTGTACCAACATGGGTGCATGGAGTTTGAAACACATTTTACTGCATATACCAAACAGGGAGTGTCTTGTCAAAAATATTTACTGTAGGTGTTGTATGGGTTATCTTGGAGCCACAGCTGGAACTCATTATTATGGGAGGCTGTGGCTCAGTTGATAGTGTGATGGAGTTCAAATCAGGGGATAGCAAGTTCGAGTCCCACTGCAGTCAGCTTGTCGTTGTGTCCCTGGGCAAGACACTTCACCCCAAATTGCTCCTGTGGGGATTGTCCACAGTACTCAATGTATGTAATCACTTTGGATAAAAGAGTCTAACAAATGACATGTAATCAAGATGTCTCAGTGTCCATATTCTGTCTGTTGCAAATCAGCAGAAAACCAATATGGGCGATTTTTTTTTTTAAGCTTTTATCTTTGTTAACTTGTGTTGTCTTACTAAAAAATATGTTTGATACACAGATTTAAAATCACAGTGCTTCAGCTTGTTGTATCTTGTTGAAACTGGGCAAAGTAAGACATCAGAACTGACCGTCGCCCCATGTGTCTGTGTCTGTGTGTGGCTCCTCATTTGTCTTCTCACCATGGATGTTTCACAGTGTGTCACTCTGCCTTGTACTGATAGAGCTGTTATTTATGGGCGACCTCTGGGGGGGAGCGGGGCTTTACCCTCTGACCCCTGAAACACTAACAAGTGACCTCAGCGGACTTCCTGAGTGTTTTTGTTGGCACCGCTCTGTTTACATTTGGCAGAATTTGTGCCTCGGATAGAAGGGTGCAGAGCTGCGTGTGTGGTGATGGAGGACCCGTTTGTATGTGTGTGATGGCCAGGGACATTTGTATGTGTGTGAGTGTGTGTATGGCAGGGGCAAAAAGGCAAGGAGGAGTATTGTTGTCCCTTTGCTCTTCTGGCCTGAAGGAAGGAAGCCGTGGAAGTGGGGAGTAAAGAGAAGGAGAAATAAGTGCCACTCTAGCTCAGTGAGTGTGAAAGGGATTTGAGATTAGTTTCCTCCTCCAGACTCTCTTCAGTTCTCTAATGCAGGGCCTGGGTCATTAAGCTCAAGCGCCATTTTCACAGTCATCATTCTTCCTGAAGACGAACCATTTTTGTACCAGACAGTGTTTTTTTGTGTGAATGCATTTATGTGTGTTCTCTACGTGATTTCCATTCAATAAAAGCCAGGTATTTCTATGTTGTTCGTCTTTGGGATCTTTCCACATTTTAAATATTAGGATTTAATTAGTATTTGTGCTTGACCTATATTTACTCAATTCCATCTGATTTCTTCACAGAATTTGGTTCACGTAAGCCTGCTTGTGTGTGTGCTGGGAAGCTTCATTATGGCAATATCAGTCGAAAAGGTTTTTGCTGTTGTGAATTAACACCTGAGTGAACACATTTCCTTTTTACATGGCAGAAAGGGCTCTGTAAGTATAGGTTGTCAAAATCCTCACATCAGTATAACCGGGACCATTAGAGGCTATTTTCAAGTTATTTTTGGCCATTTGTAATGTGATATGAATAGTATGAAACTGTTTCTGTGTTTCTTTTTATTGTTTCTATTTCACTCTTTATTATTTTATTAGTAAACGAGAGACCTCGTGTATTTGGTGCAGCAATTTAGGAGGTTGTCCCTCATTGTTTAGATAAGCGGAAAATACAGTTTGGCAATTTAAAGTTTATTTTCTCCTTAAAAATAAAAATAATGTTCTTAAACATCTGGGCTCTGTAGTTCTTTTGTGAACTCCATCAATCAGGAGTTGTAGATATCATGGGATCTATTTTCAGTGACGAATTTGGTGCTTTATTGTGTTTTTGAAGGGAACGGGATGGTGTTATTTATAAATAAACTACAATGCCCAAGTTCATTGTGATGAGGGAATACATTTGTTGATGTGTTTTGAATGGTTTTTGGACGAAATGGAGGTTATCTCTACAGAAAAATGTCCTATTAGGCAGAAAATACATGGACGATACATGCTATTAGGATCAAGTTATTGTCACTTTTAGTCATGTGATCTGTTGACAATGGCTAAAATATATAATATACTTATTCTTTAACAACTTAATAACATGCTTTAATATAAATGACTTCCTATATATGTTCTCTTTTTGTTGATGTCATCCTTTTCCGTCCCATATGGTTGCACTTTGGTTGGTGTTAGGTCAATTCTGACAGTGTGCATTGAGGTGTTTACTATAATTAAGAACAGATGCTATGAAAACAAGCTTTGAAAAAGATCTGGACTTGGGAGGCAGGATCAGCCTAATTCCAGGTTGTTGATGTGTTTGTTTAAAGTAATCCAAGATTAGTGGTGATCAGGCCTGCTGTAATCTGCTGCTACTACTACCGAGAGATGGACACAACACATGCACGGATGGCCCCTGGCTTTCTCAGAGCTACTGTACACATTGGGACTTGTCTCATGTACAGATCAGTACTGCGTGTACTTGCTGACCTCTTTACTCCCAGACTGTGTAGCGTAAATAATTCATACAACATCTCTTAACCGACTTTTCAGAACATTTTAGTGCAATTGCCTGTAACAAATTGAGTTCCTCCAAAAACAATCCTTTAAACGTTCAAAAGTGATGTTTTACTGCAAGGGCAATAGTTGAATACAATTAGCCGCGTTCACACCGCAGTACTTTTCCCACTTTAGTTCCGATATAGTTCCGAAATGTTGCGTTCACACCAAAAAGAGCCGGAACTAAAATTAGTTCATGAGAACCTTTTTACCCCCTTTTCAGTCCCTGCTAGAGAGCAGGGACTTTCGTGGGAGAAAAAGGTTCCTATTTCTGATTGGCTGGGCGGATTGCAAACCACGCCCCGTAAAACTCAAAAAAAGTTTTGTGAAGCCGTCATTTTATTATCCTAGCATTAGCATTATTAGCTTTAGCATTAGCCCAGCGCAGAAACGCAGAGAGACTAATTTATGGCAACACAAAATAAAACATGGGAGCGGTGGAGATGAGGAGGTGTCGGCGTTCTGGAGATTTACTCGGAAGGCTTCAGTAGAAGCTGCTGGGAGTCCCAGCAGCTTCTACTGAAGCCAGTCCCCAACTCCGGGGACTTCCAGCCGGGGACTCCAGGTAGCAGTATACGGCGTGAAGTTGTTTGCGGCCTGCCAGTAAACCCAAAGCAGAAGAAGAAGAAGTGACGTCAGCGGCTTCATTTCATTTGCCTAATCCACCCCCAGGGATTTATTCCGTTGTGAATGCGATCTGTACTTAGTTCATCAGAACTAAAGAGTTCTGATGAACTAAGTTTTCATGAACCTTTGTGGGAAAAGTACTGCAGTGTGAAAGCGCCTATTGAAGATGACAGTGTGATGATTTGCCTTTGGTACATTCTGCCTATTAAATTGAATGAAAATCTTGGAAAGAAATCCTGGCTGGCTCGTCATGATATCCCTAAACAAAGATGCTCAACAGGATTACCATTAAGCTCCATGGGCATTATATTAGATATATTAGACAATCACTTTTGGGGCGTTTCAGCCCAGATAGAGAGTAAGGAGACTGCTGGTGCCAGAGGACCATGATGCTATTAGAAGAGGATGCTGGTGCTCTATGCAGGCAGTTAATGTGTTCCTGGAAATGCTACAGCAGCAGTGCACTCAACAGGGAATAGCTGGTCATTAGTTTCCCTGACTTCACCTGCTTTGATATATTGGCAAAACATCCCTACTTTTAGTTGTTTGTATGTACACTGCTGGATAAAGCTTTGTCGCTCAGTCCTGTCTTGTTTATAATCTTTCATATTTATCTGTCTCAATATGTTTCTGCTGGCCAGTCTGTGAGCGTCCCTGGATGTCTTCTGTTCACGCCCATAAATGTAATTACTCTTCCTACCATGCTGCCGAGATGCTTGTCTTTGTGCCTACTCTGCTTTCTTCTTGTTCGTCCATAATTTATGAGAGAGCCAGAAGGATGTAGCCCCACCATGTTCCTACAAGGTGGACATATTTGTTTCCGATACATCTTAAAAAGCTATCACAGATGTAGCCTAGAGGTTAGAGGGGCAGGGTTAGCATTACAATTCAGGTTTGAAATATGAGCACAACCTTGAGTTGATCCAATGGACATCTGCTGTTAACTCCTGATGAACTGGATAGTTATGATAAAATGTTCAGGTTTCTACAGTTGTTGAGCATTGATTGTTTTCAGTGTTGTTTTTATTTTTGGAGCAGATAATACCTTATTTAAACATCACTTTCTGTTTGGCAACATAGTCTAAACTCAAGGTCTACTTACCCTTTTTTGCAATGTTAGTTTTTTGACCAACTTTTTGATGGTTTCAAACTATTTTGTTCAAGAGAAGATCCCATATATATGTCAAGACATACTTACAGTAAACAATAGTGAATTTGAGAAGTGTTTCTTAATAAGTATTTCAATATGCAATTTATTGCCTGTTTACGTTGTGAGACATCTGGTTTATGTTTTATTAACATACAAATAACACGTCTGATACATGATAATTTAACATATATTTTAAAAAGTACTGTTCAATGTGATATTTATTTTGTGTCAGGTCTACGTACTTCTCAGTTTACAATACTAGGACATACATATTTGTAATACTACACTGGGATACATGAGTTCATAATAATTGTGAGCAAACATTTCAAGACTACTATGGCGATGTATTTCTCCCCCACAAACCTCATTACGGTAAACTTTTGAGTAAATTAATTACGCAGATGTAGTCGGAGGGACAAAGTGGAATGCATTTACTCGCCTGATGTATGTAACTAATGTATGTCCTGAATTGAATGTGCAAATGTATGCCGATGATGCGATCATCTTTATACACGGGGAAAATACAGAAATAATCTCATCTTGTCTCTCAAATTCATTGGACAAGGTTCAACACTGGCTGAACAACATTTGCTTACAATTAAACGTAAACAAAACAGTATGCATGATGTTCAGTAAACAACCAGTCAAAATCGAAGGATCCAATGTGTTTTTAAACGGAGCAGAAATGGAACTAGTCTCCCAGTTCAAGTATCTTGGAGTCATACTGGACTCGAACTTGAATTTTAAGAAACATATCAAGAAAGTATCCAATACCATTCAATTCAACTTGCAACATTTTAAACAAATCAGACCCTTCTTAACTGTCAATGCTGCAAAGTCATACCTCCACTGTACGATTCTATCCCACATTGAATACTGTTTGACAAACTGTTCGTATGCTTGTGCCACAAACCTGAAACCAATAGAACAGCTGTACAAGAGAGCTATCAAGGTGTTTGACAGAAAGCCTTATTCATATCACCACTGTACCATCCTTGATAGACACAATTTCTTGAGTTTTGACAATTTTAAGTCTTTTAAAAGTATGTGTTTTTTTTATAAAAAACGGCTCATTGTGGAATAGCCTCCCAACTGAGATACGGGATTGTCCCACTCTCAATATCTTTAAAGGTCAACTCAAAGAATGGTTAAGAAACAAACAGATGTGTAATCACCGCTAAATGCACTTTAATACAGGGGTATCTCCTCTTGCACTTTATGTAGCTCTTGTGTCATCTCTTGCACTTTATGTCGTTGCTGCTACATTGTACTGCCAGGTGGTAAATACTTGTATGTGCTGCTCTTGCTCTTTTTGCATATCATGTATTTATTGTTTGCTATGTTTATAAATGTCATGTTTTTATATGTTGTATGTCAGGGACTACGGATGGAAATTAGCTCAAAGCTTAAAATCCGGCATATTTACACTTGAAGCATTATTTGTCTTAAGTGTTCATTAATGTGCATTGTCCCTATTCAAATAAATGATTAAATGAAAAAAAAACAGACGTCATTAACATTAGTAGAAAAACATGTTTTGATCCGTCTTCGTCTCGCGTCCCCAAACTGTTTCCTTCTACCCAGTCGGTGTGTTCGGCCCATAGGGTTCGGGCCAATCTCTGCAGATGCTTATGACCTCTCTCGGGTCAGGATGGTCAGCCGGTGCTTCCAGGCCTCCTTGATACCACTGATGAACTGATCCAGATGCTCAGTCAGCTATCTGCCCCGCTCCCACTGTAACCTGAGGGCTGGGAAGGGAAGAGAAGGAGATTAAGACTAAAACTGTACCTGGCTGGAAGTCTGAAAAACATAATGTACTGGATCCTTATTTAATTATTTATTAATGAACTTGACAGTGCTGGCCTCCCTTATTCATCCTCATTTTCCTCAGTGCATTTCAAGATGTTTCTTCAGACTTCCTGTTTGTGCTGGCTCAGTGGAAAAGGCGAATATTTTTAACGAAAGCTTCCAGACAGTAGAATATGTGTTTATGTGAGGTTGATCAGATGATCGAGGTTTTACTTTTTATCCAAAGGGTCTCCATGTGATGGCAATGTGGTTTGGTTAAGGAGCAAAGAGCAGTGTGGTATTTGTTTGTGTGTGCTGCCCGAAGTGTGTGATGGGATTTTAGAGAATGTTCCCCTGAGGTTTTGTGAGTCCTGCAGCTTCTGTGATTGGATAGTTCACTTACAAGCAGGACGGAAAATGTATGCTTCTTTATCATTTGAGAGAAGCCAGTGTTGTTTCATTACATGCCTTTGTGTGGGAAATAAAAAGCGTAGCAATCACATCAACCCTACATCATGGCCAAGATTGTGATGGTTTTCTCTGTTGATACGTTCACAATCTAAGCTTATTCAGTTGGGAAATGATGCAAGCTAACTCACAGAACCAGTGGGTGTCCTGGCCACACAACAGGAGAATTGACATGATCAAACAGTTTCAACACATTTTACTGGCTTTGGAGAGGAGTGGGCGGGGAGTTATCTAGAGTGGTTGTGTCATGCTTGTTTTGTAAGAGTTTGGTTTGGACCAGTGCAGAGAAATCGGAATTCCATTTGTGTTGTGATACAGTTTCAGTTTGGGATAGAAAAAGGCACACTGCTGCTTTGCTATAGTGCTGTACACATGTTGGGCCACACTGTAAAGTTCACAGAGGTCTGTTAGTCTGGCACAATAGTTATATTAACGCAAAGATGCCATGTCATCCCTTATAACTGGATATGAGCAATTTGCACACCTGAATTAACTTTATCAATTGGCCAAGACAATCTCAACCATGCTTGAAAGTAAAATATTGCTTTACTGGTAATACATACATTCAGATAGAGCCATAAAACCAGAAACTATTAATTTGTCTTAAATATAAACTCTTAATATCATAATTGGGACTGCAATTATATTCATTATCACGTTTCTATGAGTCCAAGCTAATTTCTTCAAACATGTCTGAGAAACAAGGCAAAAACCTAAGGAGATTCACTTTGTAATATTCTAGGTATACAGTCATCTTAAACTCAACATGCCTTTTATATCAGATTTCGATTTGAGATTTAGTTTCAAAAGAAAAGATTCTGCACTACGGTGTAGTTCAGGATCAGCATTAACATCATTTTTTTTTTTGCCAGGTCAAAAATGTCATGTATAGTGGGAAAAATGTATTTTAGTGTACCATTAAAAACACACACATCTTTTCAGAGAGACTATGGCTTAAGCATTCCTCAGTTAACGCCCCCCCAACGTTTAAATTAAAATAACACGCCTGTATAGGAATTCCTACACAACATAAGTAGAAAAGGGTTTCTATTACAGAGGAATGTCATCTCAGATGGTGTGCCGATTCCCATTATAAATACATTTACTCTTTTTTAAAAGTCAAAAGTAATCAAGTTTCCAATTGGAAGAGATAACGTAAGCCATTGCCTACAGAAAACAATTGATCTTGATAGAAGATCAATTATCTTTGTCCAGTGTCAGTTGAGCAAAAGTGGTAGTCCTTCTTCTGCTTCTTCTCTGCTCCGTCCATCCTCCATCCTGGAGCCTCGGGTCTGGAACCCATTAGAGCAGGAATCTCCAGCAGCGCCCTGCTAGCACATTAGCATGCCTTCCCTGACTCTCCCTGACAGGAAAGAGACACTGATTTATTGCCAGCAGACAGATATTTAACCTCAGTCACCGGGAAATCTTTGGAAGGTAAATGGCCGAACGGAATGCAAGGAACGTTGTTTGTCACCGTGTGTCATGTGACTTCTGATGTTCATATCTGACTATAACTTACTCTCCCTTCCTGTCTCTCTTTTTTTTTTTCTTTAGGATGGCTGAGGTGTCACAAGAGGAGAAACTCCAGGCCATTGCTGTAAGTTAGTTGTACACACACGCACTCAAACACACACACAGTACAGTACATGTTAGGGCACTCTCATAGCTATAGAAACAACGAATCATTGAGGCTTGTCAGGATCCGGCCTCCCGTCTTAATGACTCAACCTTTTAGATCCAATATCTTTCCCCCATTAGAGGACATCTAAGCCTAATGCAGCGGCTCCGTGTCTCTTTCCACTGGTCCTGTTTTATCTTCTTTCTTTGACTTTCAGAAGCAGAATATCCAGGTTTCTGCTAAGTATAATTATGTATATTGGGATATAAATATTTGCATACAAATTACAATTGATGGCAAACACAGTTACTGACATGCATTTGATTGGATTTGTTGTGAGTAGTTTTACAACCCAATAGATCAAAATCCATTTACAGCGAATTAAACAGAAACGTCCAACATTTGAAATATCTGTCAGGCAAAATGGCCTCCATAGGTAGTTCATGTTGTAAGATATATACAACTCTACAACTACGATAAGTGCACCTCTAATAAAACAACATAGGGTCCAAACACTACACACACTATAATACCAACACTTTTCTCATCACAATTATCTGGGATTAACTTGGCATATTGAGTATAAAATGTGTTCCTATAATGCATTAGTGCAGTAACTGTGCACTCTCTTTCTCTTGATTCTTAATAGTAATTACATTGACTGAAACTATATGTACTCAGTCATCAAAGATCTCCATTAAATCCTCAGCACTACAATTAAAGACAGGCTGGATTTGTTTGATAATAATACCTTTTATTGTATTTATAGAGCTCCTTTCATAGTAAGACCTAATACATTTCAGCTCTATTAAGGACACAGAGCGGTGTTAAAGAAGACATCTGTTTCATAATGTTCCTATTATCTCTAGTAGAACTTGCAGAGTAATTGTAATGCTTGTGTGTATGTTTTTTAACAGGAAAAGAGGAAGAGGCAGACAGAGATAGAAAACAAAAGGAGACAGCTGGATGATGACCGACGGCAACTCCAGCATCTCAAGGTACACACACACACACACACACACACACACACACACACACACACACACACACACACACACACACACAAACACACACACACACACACACACACACACACACACACACACACACACACACACACACACACACACACGCTCACTTCCACATGCATTTACATTTTACACACGCCTTTTTTGTCCTACCGTACAAGTGAGAGAACTGTAATTGAACAAATGATGTAACATATTATCTGCAAACAGGTGGGTGTTGCTAATGTTTAGAAGTAATTGACTAATGGTGTAGGAGCTTTTGTGTAATGCTAAAGCTACTCTGTGGTGTTTTAACTCCTGGAAATGACCTGGCTGATGCTCTATACTGTGTGGATAATTTACCGAATGTGTTGCTGCTTCAGTGAAGAACCTGCAGGCTCGTTTCCAGTTGCAGCTTAAGTCAATCGATATATTGTCTCAGTGTGCATCGTAAAACAAGAGTCCATTTCCATTCATGTTTCATTCATTTCCCAAACAATCTTTGTGGTACTTACAACCCTCCCGCTTCCGGGGTCAGACACCCAATCATGACACACCTTAAAGACCTTTGTCCATGGTATTAGGGCAGCGACACTCTTTGGCATACACAGTAAATAACACATAATTGTGACAGCTTGAACCCAAACATTATTACATTGCATTTAGCTGACGCTTTTATCCAAAGAGACTTACAATAAGTGCATTCAACCAACAAGATACATACTTGAAGAAAACAGAATCATATAAGTACATCAGGTTTCATAGAGCCAAAACATTTCAAGTGCTACTCAACTGGCTATAGATAAGCCAGCCCTTTATTAGTATATAAGTGCTTTATCGCTCGAAGTGGAGTCGAAAGAGATGAGTTTTCAGTCTGCGCCGGAAGATGTGTAATCTTTCTGCTGTCCTGATTTCAATGGGGAGCTCATTCCACCATTTTGGAGCCAGGATAGCAAACCGACGTGTTTCAGCTGATGGAAACTTGGGTCTTCATTAAAATGGCTCTTACAAGCAGAGTTAGTTGGCTCTTCTTAGCTTAGCTACAACATTACGTATGCTCGTGTTGTCTTTGCTTTACATTACTATCATGTAACTATAGTCCTTAGCCTCTCCTTGACTTGCCACTGGTATGCCCTCAGCACTGTATTCGACACCCGCTGAGAACACTCCAATCCCACTTTGTTTGAAATGTACTGGAGCCCTCACATTGATAAGGTGAATGTATTTATGATTACATTCTTTCAGAGCGTAATCTAAACCCCTAAATGCCTCTCCCCTTACTTTGACCAGACCTCAAGATTCAGTCAATACAGTCAGTTATGTGTTTTCTGTGATTTCTGCTTTGTTTAGACGTCCAAATTACTAAATCACAGTCAGCCATTCCCTTGAAATGTGTCATCCCCTTATAGTGCGATACTCCCTAACCACTGCTGTCACGGAATGTTCAGAATGGACAGCAGATAACACCGGCAGCTCCTCCACACGCTTTTTATACAGACACACACACACACACACACACACACACACTCACTCACTAAAAAACAAGTTCAAATCTCCGTGCATGTGGCCACACACTCATTATATCAGAGCTGAGGCCTTTGTCCGTGCATGTGTCAGCACTATCAAAGCTATTTCAGCCACGGACAATTCGGCAGGTCACAGATAAGAGCAAAGGTTGCAGTGTGTACACGCCGACAAAGACATGCGTGCGTTGGTTGTAAAAATCTCTGTGACCTGGTCTACTGCCCTTGCGTGCTCCCACTTTTTAGCTATTTTCAGAGCAAACCTTTGTAAGTGTGTATCTGTATGCGTGTGTTCTTTTTTTGTGTGTGATGCTTCATGAAAGAACACATGAAGCCTCGGACAATGCAGAGGGCTTTGGGAGAGGAAACAGATTTTTGTCCCACTCCCACCAACAGGAAAGGGCCCTTACACCCACCGCACCCCGCTTTCGTCTCTCTATCACACACACACACACACACACACACACACACACACACACACACACACACACACACACACACACACACACACACACACACACACACACACACACACAAACACACACACACATACACACACACACACACACACACACATGCATAGATTCACCAAGGGGAAGTGTAATCCTGCTGTACAGGAGCATTACAAGGCCAGTTGTGCAAACCACAGCATATTGCTTTTCCAGACACAGCTTTCATGTGGAAAAGCCAATAAATGTCTCCGTTTACACTCCATTTTTACAAGGGAATACCTGCCCCATCATTAAATCACACTAATACAGGATTATATATACAGTGCAGAGATAACGGTGAGATGAGGTAATGCATTGTTTTTAACATTAACAGGAGTTCTGTTTTGAATTAACTAGCCATGGTAGATATGCTTATGTATGCAGTAGCTGGCAGTGTTTTTAATTAAACCTCTCAATGATAACGTGCTATGTTATGCACATTTGTAAATCAAATGTACCAATACTTAATATTGACATTCTTCTACAAAATTATTACTGCAAAAACACAAACGTAAAGCCAGGGTACTCTTTCTGTTTTAAGTGTTTGTGCTAAGCTAAGCTAACCCTATCCTGACTTTTGTTTATTAATTTTGCTTGCTAGAAGGAAAAATGTAACGTGAATATAAAAAAAGATTTTCCTTACAGCTGCTAATTTCATTTGTGTGTGTGTGTGTGTGTGTGTGTGTGTGTGTGTGTGTGTGTGTGTGTGTGTGTGTGTGTGTGTGTGTGTGTGTGTGTGTGTGTGTGTGTGTGTGTGTGTGTGTGTCTCACAGTTCCGCCCTTTGTCTGCTACGTTAGCAGCTTTTACTCAAAAGAACAATGGAGAGAGACGTAACTTCAGTCACCGCTCCAGCTTTACAACTATTCATGCAGACGTGTGTGTGTATGTGTGTATGTGTGTGACAGTTTGAGTGTGTGTGTGTGTGTGTGTGTGTGAGAGAGAGAGAGAGAGAGAGAGAGAGAGAGAGAGAGAGAGAGAGAGAGAGAGAGCATGTGCACGTGTGATTACGCATGAGTGAGTACATTAACTTAGTGATGTCAGACATTGGGGTAGTAGGGTGTGGCGACAGAGTAGAGAGAGAGAGTGAGGTTAGCAGAGTTGGATTCAGTGCCCAGGAGACCATGCAGGGCAGGGGTATGAAGAGTGTTGAATTACACCGTGAGGGTGTGTGTGCTGTAATGCTCTGCTGAGCTGAATGTCTGGACCTGAATTACCCAATGGGGAAAGTAAAAAAGATCATCAGTCCCTTTAACTTTAAAAAGATAAACATGGATTGGGATTGAGGAACACACACGCTGACATTTACAACCTTAGTCAATAAAACATGCACAAACCATGATAGTTCATGACCTGTATGAAGGATAGAGATGCTTACGAGAGAGGGGAAGGGGCGGTGGTCGAGTCGGGGAAGAACAGAAAAAAAAAACAGGGGGAGTTTTTCTGTAGAAATTCTTGTTGCATCACTGGAGAGGAATTCAAATCAAGCTCAGGTCCAGATTTTCAGTCCAACTCCTGAAAACAAGAGCTTTTCCAACACTTTTCCATATGGACAGGCAGGGTCTGATTTCTCTGCGCTCCAACAGCTGCGAGTAAGACACACTGTTATATTTACCTCAAAGCATGCCAAGTATTTGCTTTGATATTAGCTTATCAACAGGAGGGAATGTGGATGGGGTGTTAAGATAAGAATACAACACTGTTTGGAAATTGATGGAGGACAAAAACATGTACCAGGAAATAAGGAAGTGGAGTATAAGAGAATAATAAAGTTTAATTCCAATGTTGTCGTTCATTTCAATTCATTCGGGAGTATTTCATTATCTTGACCTAGACTTAACTTGATCTGCAATTATTATAATGAGACAATCAGTTAACAATCAGTACATTTAAACACAGTCAGTGCTCTCAACTCCCCCATCGACATCTTTTTGTAATCATTATCAACCTCTATGAAATGTTTTAATGCAGATTAAGATTATAACTGTTTATCTCTAGATTTCTAATCCAATGCTCAATGGAATCATAGTTAGAATTTTTCCGTATAAAGCCAGAAGCTTTAATGCCCTGACGGGGTGCCACAGTCTTCTTGGCAACAGCAACTTGGCAGCGTTTGAAGTACTGTGACACAATAACTGAGTGGCAGCACTCAGCAGGAAGTCCTGGACGCAATTTGCTAGTCGATTTTCGCTGTAGATAAACTAAGGTGCTTGTAGTCTTAAATCAAAATACCCCTAATCTCTTCAGAAAGAATAAACACTTACTGTATGTTACAGTTTGAAAGGGTGAGAGTGAGCTGCATTGTGGGTGATTGAAGTTCTGCTAATGAATTAATCAACTGTTTCTTGATGAAAGAAGCATGATCAAAAGCCCCCTCCATGCTTATTCTCTTTTCATTATAGCTGACATACACTGACATCAAACAGGGGGAAATTAAAGTGGAACGTGCTCTCCTTTTTACCACATATAAAGCAATTATAGGAAATGATGTACCTTTTCGTTATGTTGGTTCTCATGGTAACATGTATTGTGTTCTCTTGCAGTCGAAGGCACTGAGGGAGCGCTGGTTGTTAGATGGAGCTCCGGCGGAGGAGGAGACTCAGAAGCGTCTGCATGAAGACGAGGTGAAGACTAAACTCCTGGAGCAGGTCATCCTCAGGTCAGCATCTGAACAACCCTGCATGTCCTATCTTTAAAACAATCTGTATTATTAGCATGTAAAGGGTTCAAATGTGTTTGGTTATCAGGGTACTAATGTTGATTGTGGTTTATTTATTCAACATGAAAGCAAAACTGTAACCTGAATGGACAAGATATTGTATGTATAAACAATGGAATAAATCTCTATATCAACATTAGAGATAGAGGAGGATAATCTGTTTTAAAATGCTGCCATAGTACGCTAACAGATGCCTGATTACGTTTTTGTGAGGGTTATGTGTTGCATTATAAGTTTTAGATCAATTTGAAAACACAGAATAGACATCAGTTTTTTTTACCTTGATAAACTAAATACTATAACTGTCTTTATTTGTTCCAAATTCAAGCATAGGTAAGTGCAATATAAGTCAGAATGTCTTTACATTTTAATCGTAAACACTATTGTTTATGAAAAAAAGGGATGGTCAGTTTGTGTAAGGAAACAGTGAAAAGCATGATCAGCTGTGGCCATATTTATTTGTAGAAATGATCATATACTCAAATGTTGTTTGTCTATAAACAGTATAGTCACTGTGTATTCCACTAATGTATTTGCACATGTGTGTGTTTCTGAGCCAGGCTGGAGCAAGAGATTGAGGAACTGGAGACAGACCCTCCAGCCAATAAGGGTGTGGCCAAAGCAAATGGAGGTAAGTTCAGTACCCATGGCGACATACTGTATGATCACACAATCAGGAAACCAAGGCAAAGCTGCCTTGACACCTGTGTCGGAAAGAGAAAGTGAGCTAATAATGGCCTCTCCATTTTCTCTATTAAATTGTTCCTCTCAGCCGGAGGTAATTAAAGCAATATTTCCTTTCTTGCTTTTGTCTCTCTGACTTACCCTGCATGACACCCTCTTTATATGTTCTCACTCCTAACCTTTTAATGGTACTCTGGCGCCCCTTATAGGTGAGAATGGAGTAGTGCAGAGCTCTGGTCAGACCCCCAAGAGGGAGGTGACAGGGATTGAGGCCACGCTGCTGGGGCCCTGTCCTGACCAAGCTAGTGCAGAGAACCCCGTCACCCTGGTGTTCATGGGATACAAAACCGTGGAGGAGGAGCAGGAGAACCGCGCGGCCATGGAAGGGGTGGATGGCAACGTCAAGGCCGAGTTTGTGGTGATCGAGGATGGGGAGGGGAAAGCTGGAGGAGAGGCGGCCTCAGATGAGCAGGCTCCACCCAATGGCAGCATGGCGGAGAAAGAGAAGGCCAACGGAGGCGGAGAGGATGGAGAGGAAGGAAAGGAGAAGAAACAGGCCTGCAAGTGCTGCACGGTCATGTGAGCTGTGTGTGTGAGTGTGTGCGTGCGTGTATGGGTGTGTGTAATGAGTGTGTGTGTGTGTGTGTGTGTGTGTGTGTGTGTGTGTGTGTGTGTGTGTGTGTGTGTGTGTGTGTGTGTGTGTGTGTGTTTGTGTATGTGTGTGTGTGTGTGTGTGTGTGTGTGTGTGTGTGTGTGTGTGTGTGTGTGCGTGCGTGCGTGTGTGCGGTGCGTGTGTGCGTGCGTGTGTGTGTGTATGGGTACACACTTGCACCTGTGGCGTTTGTGCCATTGCATGTGTCTGTGTTTGCGGATTGGTGTAACGTTGTGTGTGTGTGTGTGTGTGTGTGTGTGTGTGTGTGTGTGTGTGTGTGTGTGTGTGTGTGTGTGTGTGTGTGTGTGTGTGTGTGTGTGTGTGTGTGTGTGTGTGTGTGTGTGTGTGTGTGTGTGTGTGTGTGTGTGTGTGTGTGTGTGTGTGTGTTGGGACTGGAAGAATAAAAAACAAATAACTGAAGTACACAGCCAATTTACCAACAATGAGAGCCAGTACAAGCTCCAGCTACAACAACAAGAACCACAAAGACTCATAAGTACACTTTACTCTGTATACTTTCTCCAATATGTATTTGACTTTTGATTTCTATTGATATTTTTCTATTTTTCTGTCTTGACATTTATATTGTATTCGGTATGTATATCTTTATTATGGGACTGTGTACTGTAAGTTCATTGTTATTATTGTTGGAAAAAAAGACAAATGTATTAGCTCTCTGGATTGTACTGATACCCGCTGAGGGAAATCTGGAATCTCATCTAAATCAAAACAGCAAACTATGAAGGACACAGATACTTAAATATATATATACAGTATATATTTCTCTGTAGGCCTACCAACTATTTATCAGTCAATTTCATATTGCAATATTGTCTAAGATATTATTTTAAATAGTATTTTAATATATTGATATGAAATTATGTTTTATACAATGTATTTATTGTTTTTGGTTCTCTATATCATCTCAGACCATTAACTGCATGTAAGCTTGTAAGCACTCCCAGATTTGCGTTACAATCATAACACGTGTCTGTGCTTTATAGACTCATATGTGCTCATATCTTTAGTCTTTTTTCTATCAGTAACAGTGGATATAATTGGCAGTGTGCTTTTAAAAAGAACTCTACAGCACAGAGACAAACGGCTGAATAGAACAGTGACCTTATTGCAAACTGCATTAGCTTCTCATATACTATATGTGTCACATGTACATGAAGATCACAGCTTTTGTATTTTTTGAATAAGATGGATACCTTATGATCTAAAGTCATGCTGAACCATTTGCGCAACAACTAGCTTAAATGCTTTTGTTCTCTCAATAGTAGAATCAATGTAAATCTAATGAGGTAGCACTGCATGAAGCCTTGCAACTGTTTTGACTGTCTTGTCACTTGTAAGGTCTTAATTATACGCTTCCACGTTCACTTGAATGTAAATCCAGGGGTTAAATTGGGATTCTACCATAATGAGCTCACCGTAAAAAAAAGAAGCTTTTTGTCTCTTTTAAATAAAATTCTGATGATACTGTAAGTTCACTGTCTGTTGGTCGGCTGCTGGTTTCTGTCCTGCTCGCTCCCAGTTTAACCCCTGTCTGCACACCCGGGCCCTATAGTACTTTAATAGATTTGAAGACAAAGATTGGAGCGATTATAATTCACTATTCTCAATCTAAAGACTTTACTTTATGCCAAGGGACCCAAAGCTATTAAGTAAATGTTTTATAAGGAATAGGCCATATTGATTCGGGGGTGGGTGGGGACAATCTAACCATTTTAAACAGTGCAGGATGCCTAATGGTGCATTTACACTATAACAATTTAAAGCCCTGGAAGCCTATTGAAATAGATTTTGGCTCTAGTTTACTCATTTCTTTGGAAGACAGAGGCCATTGATGTCCCGGGTCAGGAATGCTACACCACCAATCCTTCTGCTTCCCCTCAGGCTCATCCACATTTGATTCACCCACACACCATTGCCATTATCACCATCCTTCATCGTCAAACACACACATCCCTACCTTCTATGCTCGGAGACACAGCAATTCAAAAACCTCTGAAGTTGGTGCTAATCCTGAGTCTTGTCTAACACTCCATCCACCTTCAACTCTTTCCCTACGTCTTACTCACACCACGGGTGAGGGGGATTGTGGGAATCTACTGCCTCCTGAATACACTTGTTGAGTCTTTCGCAACCTTCAGTGCCAGATGCATTCTCTCATGTCCTGCCTGCATTTACCACCGGAGAAATTATCCCTTCTAACATTCCAAAGGAAGGTCAACAGGCGTGGATGACGAAATATAGTCTATGCTTTTCATATGTACAGTTCCAATGTAATTGTACAACTTGCAATTTCTTTCTGATATTGTCTCATGTTTTTCTTTTCCTATGGCCTCTGCAAGGCGACATATTGTATTATGATGTGTGTATTTTTAAAAGAAGATATAACTACATCTGTGTATTGTTTGTGCCTTTGTCAGGTTCAGTTGGTTGGACTTGTCTGTCTGTCGCCATTTTTAGACCGGGGTTTTTCTTGCTCTGCTCCTGGTCATATGATGCCCAATGGAAAAACTGCCTTCTACTCTAGGGGTAATAAAACTTAGAATATTATTATTAATTTCACATGGTAACTATAAATAAATGCACCTCAAGCATAAGATGCAGACTACTGTCGGTGTCTTGAAAAAATGTGTGGAGCCTGTATTACATTTTTCAAAATTGCTGATTTTCCTTTAACTGACTGATTATGTTTTTACAGCCCAAATACTAGAAACGTGACAATTTACATTCAAATGTTATCATGTGCCGGGGATAAAATCTTTATACAGGAGACTAACTGACCGTCTATGTATGTATGTACAGTATGTAGCCGTATCTATATGCATACATGCATCTTTATACATAGATGTACATTTGTTGAGCTAAAGCTTTGCTTAATTGTGGGTTTATGGGACAGCAGCAGAAAAAGCAACCTTGTGTTAGACCAATGCCTGTTCATCTATTCTGTGGTCGTCTAAATGTTTAATCTTGAATAAAACAACTGTTTGTTTACAGCAAGTCCGAAAAGTGTTTATCTAATCAGCCAAATGTAAGCTACACATGCTGTATGAGCGCACACATGGTTAATGATGTGTGTGGTTTTGGCATTTCAGCTGATGGAGCCACAGATGGACACCCTTCTGGGGAAACGTACACACAATTATACTCAAATAAATCATGCATTTATTATAGGATTAACAAAATGAAATGGTAAAAAATAAGTATGAGAATAATATACGATTAAACCCCTTGATGGAGAATTGACAATAAGTAAATTGTGGTCTGAGGAGCAATTCAATTGAGTAGATACATAAAAGATAAAGTTACAGAGAGCAATTCCACCAGTAGTAATGTATATTGTTGAGAATAAATGAGATTTCAGCATCATTAATGCTGGCATTAATCATCTGGCAAAAGGCAGCTGTATTCTGTAAGGTGCAATACCCAGAACATGCCACTAGAGGACATACACCTTCTGTTTTGGAGTTAATCCTGTTAGACTATTGTCAAATACAGACCATACAGACCTACTGTGAAAAAGGGAGACAAAGGAAGAGGGTCATTTAAACATGGCATTCATCAGATTGAGGTTATTATGCACTATTCAACTAAACAAATAATTATATTGCTGCATCCTGCAGCATTTCTGCCTCTGATTAAATGACAGTTAAATGAGGAGCCCAGTATGAATGGGGCACATTCAGTTTGTGAACACATTCTCTGTGATGAGACACATTTCACCTTGAAATAAAAGTAGCGGAAGTGTTCCACATCAAGAGACAGAGAATATATTGTATGCTGTTTTTAGGTCACACCCCTTACAGTGCTATTCCACACTCTCCCCACACACAAACAGAGAATAAAAACAATATATGTCATAGATTCAACCAGTGGAATATATATAAAAAAATTATTGGAAATAAGAAATTGTAATTTAATTGTAAGCAACCCCCGGTATGAGAGCCACATTGAGATCACCAACTGTGACACTTAACACTTGATGATGACATGCTATTTTAAGCCACTTTATGTTTCTGTTTTCAACTTTGTATTTGAAGACACCATATCATTAAGTTATTTCACCTTATTTCCCATGCAAACCTGTGCATTATTGTTGTACGTTTCTTGATATGAGGGTCTTTCCTTGTTTTTTTAGCTCCTCCAATGTGTTTTTAGTCTACATAACTGCATCCTACTTGTGCAGAGCTTATTTCAGTTCATTGCTTCTCTATAAAACTTGTTCAGTAGAATAGATGGTTTATTTTGCACATACCTCTACCGTTGGGTGTGTAATTAAGCTGCATGTCCTACCTTTAAACTGGTTATGTTGGCAACCTATTTCTGGCACTGCCTTTGCCTTGTGTTTTTAGTTTTCACACCTTCTTTTATTGTCACACCAGAGCTGTTTCCTTCCTTTTGCAATTTTGAGTTAACTCGTATGTTGTTTACAGGATAATTTGCTGATTCGAAAACTTGTATCACAGTATCAGGGCAATTAGGCCTACCCCCTGATTGTGGTGTGACCCATCAAAACTAAAGGTGTTGTTCACACATTACATTGAGAGGTAAACACCACAGCATCTGATAGGCCTACTCCAATCTGAAAATGTGTCAAAAGGTCCAAGGAGTTTTGGTCCCAAGGGCTGGATTCAGATTAATCCCAATAGCCTATGAATAGTGTGGATGAAAGTGAACCTACTCTGCAAATATTCCACCTGGAATCTTCTAATTCTTTGTTAATTATCTCATATTTACAGTGGTGAAAATCATTCAAAAATAACTGGCCTGTGACCTTATGTTATTACATTTACTATACTTTTTAATTTATTTGGCAGTCTCTTAACTGTTAATAAAGATAAACATGTTGAGTATAGCCAGTACATAGATAGTAAAAGATGTATAGTTCTTCCACACGCTACTCGTTTAAAAGCTGGTGTTGAGGAGGACTAATTTAAATGCGCCACTGAAAACACTTCCTTGGTGTTCATCTTTGAAGGTGTGTTTTGTACTGTTTCATCATAAGATAAAACGAGAGCCAATAAATTTAACTGCGACTTCATACTTGTTCGGTCTTTAAGAAAACAGTAGGGCATTCGCTTTTTAACGATAAGTCGATTAGTCATAGTACGCTCTTTTTTTCATCACATACAACTCAGACTAAACCTAATCACACTTTATATGATGTTCTGGAAATTTGCCGCGGCCTTTCTATAGCCACAAAATGATAGCCGTCTTGTCCAATGGCTGCTCAAGTAGCAGCTTGTCCCCGCCCCTTTTTGGCTCTTGAAAGTGCCTGGACTAATCAGCGCTCGCCTCCGTGTGTTCAGCCATTTTGTAAGAAAATCAAGCAAGTCTGCCGCCCTACCAGTACCTTCGCTTCAGACCTGCAGTTTTTTTCTTGTGCAATGGACGGGTAAGTGGAAAAAGAACCACACTTAAGACTTAATTTTTACAAAACTAACATATCGCTGTGTATTAAACTTTGATACTACAGTTGCTTGACAAAGGTGTTTGCTCGCAATGGCTGTTTCACTTAACCGTTATACCGGGAAAGTTTTGAAACTGTTTTTTTTCATCAAAACATGCAACAGTTAGCAGCAGAGAATGCTAACTAGCTAGCCATGGCTAACAACGGTAGTTAGGGGGATCATTTGTACGGACTATGTTTTGTAGTTTAGTGTGAACAGACTAACAGCAAAGATATTAAGAGTTATGATTAGTAAACACTCTTGTTATATCAGGGAAATACTGGTGGTCCTATTTCGTTTGCTATCGCAGACGTTATGTGAGCATTAGCCAACTACCTTGGTAACTTGGTTTCACGGGAGATTGAGCGCTAGCTAAAGCAACGTGTCTCATTTCCGCATTCATTTGTCTGCGGAGTGCCAGGGCCATATTGAAGATGTGTGGCCTGAACATTTCCCTTTGATTGAATCAGCGACTTCTATACTGGTTTGTCTAAAGAAGGGTAGGGTACACAATGGCGATTTGTTGTTTCATTCGAACCGTTTTGATCATCTGAATTCGACAGTGTATAGGGACTTATCAATGCATAGTGAACGTTGCACATAACTTACAATACGTTTGACGTACATGTCTTATTCGCGAGATTTAATGTGTTATTACTTATTTATATGCTAAGTGTTCATTGTGTTATGTTTCCCAAACCTGCTACAGCCGCCTAGACGCTGACTTGTACCCCCTGGGAACCGGCTACGTCCCTGAACTCGAGTAAGTATTTTGTTTATATTGGCAAATGTGTACCTCTGCCCTTGATTTCCAGTTTTTTATTATCCGGAACACTTCCTGAATTTGTCATATATCTAAAGAGTAATGAATTTCCACGATCATTTGTGTTATTATTTATTCTCTGATTTACTAAATGAATGATCAACTTTCTTCTCTTTCACAGAAGTGTCCATGACATATCAGTTGGCACAAAGGTAAGATGTTTTAAAAAAAAAAAAAAATCTTCTCTTTGCTGTACTGCTTTTTACATGGCTAGACCACATAATTAATGCTCACAGGTTAAATGTATGTGTAATTGACATGACGGTTGCAATATATATATATATTTGTGCTGCTGTTAGGTAATGTTGGTTTAAGAGAAGTCAGTGGAAATGGGAAACCAACAGTTTTCAGATGCAAAGTCTTTCAATTTGCAAGAGTGTCCTCTATAATTATAGAACTGCAGCCCAAAGCATGTTTCCTATGTGGAATGAGTATTCAGTTGCAGACCGGCTCTTTTAAAAAGATCCATAATGTTCAACACTCAGATTAAGGTAGCTGCATCTCTCAAGACTGGACCACAAAACGTGATAATTTAGTTAGAATGGATTATCTGAGTTGGGGTTTTATGCCTTCCTGTCCTGTTTCTGATGCATTGTGTGGCTGTAGGGAAATGAAACTTCCTGTTGTTTATTTTGTGTGTTCCTTAATAGAATATTGGCCTTACTGGAATGTTAACAAAAGCAGCTGAATCCTGCCCTGGTGCTTATTCCACCATGTTACTAGAACACCTAACCCAAACCAGTAGAAGGATTCAGAAAAGTGTCCAAAGTTATATCTTTGTGCATGAATCAGCTCTTATCATTTCAGTCATGAGGGAGCTGTTGTATGCAAATGTGACTGTCATAGCCCTTCTTTGTAGCTTGTGTGTGCAAACGTGTTGAAGTGGGACCACATTTGTTGTTTGCTTCTTGCGTACCCAATAAAAATGCCTGCCTAAGTAGTAATCCTTGGTTACAGGCCCCTAGGCAGCTATGTGTAGGAGGAGTAACTGAACTTACGGCTGTAGCCATCGCGCCTCAACTGTTTGAACAAGCTCTCTGATACACACGCCCGTAACGGGGACACACCCCACCCCCTCTATTCACTTCAATAAGGCCCTGATGTTTTTCAACATGTTAACAATGCATGATTTAAAGGCTACTGACTGGTACTCAAGATCGTCTCCTTTTGTGATTCATTCTCTAACGTTTCCTATTTTTGGGAAGTTTTGTGGTAAAGAGGATGCTGAGTTATGGAGCGCTGCCTCGTTGGAATCTGTAATTATTCCGTCTGGGCAGAGCGTCTGGCATTCCGCGGTCACATTCCAATCCCCCCCCCCCACACCCCCTGGTGAGGCACAGCTCCCTGCCCCCTCCACGGGCAAAGGCTGATCACAGTGAGCAAACATGTCTCTACCTGTGCTCGTCGCCTTTGTGCTTTCCCCGAGAGATTACCTGACACCAACCCCCCAGCATAGAACAAAGTGAGGCTGCTTGCAGGCACCAGCACAAGCACAAAGGAAGTCAGAATTAGTTTTCTTACAAAATCATAGTTTTTACAAATGCGGCAATGTTCTTTTTTCTCATCATTTGATGCAATGCAAAGCAGGTGTGAAGTGGTGTATGGAGCAGTCACATTGGCCACAGTCCATGTTCCTGTTTTTTGTTTAAGTTGAGTTCAAGGTAGGCCAGTGCTATTATCAGTGAGAGGAAGAGTTTCATCATGCGGGCCAGTAATGTGTCACCGCCTCCCGAAGGTTGCTATTATATTGTCAGAGCAAACAGGATGTGAACAAGTCGATACGCATTCAGTGAGTTTCGCAGGAAACATGGGGTTGGCACTATGTTGCAGTCTAACTAACAACAAACCTTTTATATGCTCTATATATCTTGCATCAACTTTGTATCTTGGTTATGTGCTACTCTGCTATCTTTTGCACCTCTCACTCCCAAGGCTATAGGTATATTCTTCAGTCTTTTTTTTGTATACAATTGTCCTTTGTGTGTGGTTTGATGGTCCTCCTCTGTACTATAGGCTGCCTTCGCTCTGTGGTTATTTTTAGAATGAGGAAGTAGGGGGAGAGAGAAAGAGTCCTGCCATGGAACAGTAACCATCAGTCCCCAGGAGGAAGTTGAGTAAAACGCCTGGAAGCAGGCCTGATCTCGCTGCTCTTCCTGTTTGGAGTTAGTCTGCGGACTGATAATGTGACTCTGCCCACCCACAAGCGCCGAGTCAGTAGGGAGCCACTTCCTTCCTTTCTCATAGCTTGCAACTGGCCCCGGCCCATTTATCAAGTATACATTTTGTTTTTACATTGACTTCCCGACCACTGAACACACTTGTTGTTTTTACCATTATTTGAGAGTGTCGTAATAATTTAAAAAACCGTAAATGCATTTTTTCTCTTGTCTTTTCCGGGACTAACTTAGAGTCTTTGTGACACCCAAGTTCTCTTTGCTCAGATACTCTGCCATGTGTACATTCCATTTATGTAAAGATTTGAACATTTGCCAACCCGAGAGGCCCCTGATCCTGAAGCCAGAGTGAAAAGGCAAAGGAATGTCTGTTGTTGCTCTAAGGCCATGAATTGAGATAGCAGACACTGTTTGCGTGGGCCTCAGAGTGAGAGTGACCGCCTCGACCAAACCATCTGGAAGTCAAAGGGCAGTTTATGTTCCAGCTTACAGTGGTTTGCTCTAATGGTAACAGAGCTAGTGCGCTTAGTACTCCCCCTTCACAGTGTTTAGAAGACATCACCAAACGTTCTCTCTCAGATCACCTTAATCCTTCCTTTTATGAGAAGCTTTTGCAGCCTGACTAAACCTCCCCCCCCCCCATGCATATTTAAAGACCAAGATTCACAAGGTATGCTAGCAAACCTGCATGACTGGTTGTTGTTAAGCGCTCCGGGGCTCTTCAACTCCCAGAGAGTCCTTGTGGCTCCATATGTGTGTGTGCTGCCGTGTAACAATGCCCCTAGTCTCAGCCGGAACAGGACCTTCATTGTAGTGTTGTTGAGCTTAGGCTGCTGAGCCACTTCTTGTGACTGGTATACTTCATCTCGCACAACCACAAACTCACACACCATGAGAACAGCCCTGAAACAGCATTTTATATCTACTACACAGAGAGAGAGAGGACAGAAGAGGCTGTTTCAGCAGACAGTAAGCCTGTGTGGGCACAGAGTATTCCCATCTACTCTTCCCATCCAGAGGGCTTTTGTGTGCTATCCTTCCTTCTTATACTGAATTATTAGAAGATGGATTGCACTGAGTGACAGCGGCTGTCAAGCTAAGGTGGAACTGCTTACGTGTGCACTTTCAGCTGAATAGTGGCTGTTCCTCCGTGAGGGTGACTGGTGTTAAAACGTGATGATTTTGCACATTGCCCCAAGTCACAATATAATGACCCTGGCTGTGGCTAAGGTTAGGAACTGGGATTGAGTTGGGATGGTAAGATATGAGTATGATGAGAAGTCAAATATCCCTGCTGACAGGCTGGGTCATTTAATTCTTCCCGGTGAGGAAGGTGGAGCTCTTTTCAAGCATGTTTGCACAATCCTCTTTTGGTTATAGGATTACTTCCTGCTTGATCACACAATGGCTGGGTAATATGAGAGCCGTGGTCTCCACCTGCTATGCTGCGCCCTCATTGGTGAATGCACTGAAGTGAACCATTGTTTTCTCTCTATCTACAGAGGGGATCCGACGAACTCTTTTCTTCCTGCATACCCACTGGGCCCTATATCATGAACTCAGGTAGGGGGGGTTGCCATGGAGGAGTGAATCCTTTTTTATTGAAGTGTTTGTCGTTTTCTGTGTCGTTTGTGTTGCCATGACGATCAATCCATTATTCACGACAAACCAGAGGCTTCTGTTCCCTCCCTGATTGTATCTGCGTGTGTTTATTCTCTCGCAGCCAATGGCAACGACAGTAAAAAATTCAAAGGTGACGTGCGCAGTCCTGGTGTTCCGTCACGAGTGGTCCATGTACGCAAGCTGCCCAACGACATAAATGAAGCAGAAGTTATTGGGCTGGGACTGCCCTTTGGGAAGGTCACCAACCTGCTGATGCTGAAAGGGAAAAACCAGGTAAGGACTGATACATGGAGGGCTGCTCACAAACCTCTATGACCCCCGGGGGCAATCCCTTTAGGCCTGGGAGGTGGAGGTCAGCTCTCTAACCTTCTGCCCTGCCATCAAAATTAAGACGATGCCCCTTTGTCACGTACTCAACGTTTGAATGGGTAGAATGATAATTGTATTTTCTGAATTGTACTGGAAGAAATCCCTTTTTCTTTATATTACCTGGGGTTCTATATCAAATCCAATAAAGATGGAAAATGGAAAATGTGCTAAAAGTAGAGGAACTGTGATGGGCAGTAAAAATGCTCTTAATTAGTTTTACAACAGACCTGCTAAATGATTAGGAGTGCTTAATGAACATTGCCTAAGAGGGTCACCTTTTTTTTTTTTTAATTTATACAAATGATGGAAAAAACAAATTAAAGAAGTTTCTCTGCTCCTCCCTGCAGGCATTCTTGGAAATGAACAGCGAGGAGTGTGCACAGACGATGGTGAGCTACTACTCCTCCGTCACCCCCGTCATCAGAAACCACCCCATCTACATGCAATACTCGACCCACAAGGAGCTCAAGACAGACAACTCCCCCAACCAAGTGGTAAGTGTTTTCGCTCACGCAGTCATTGCTGGATACCAAGAGCTATGAAACTGTCTGAATCATTTATCACTGCATACGTTTCACCTTTCCTGCTAAGAGGTTTCTCTTTTGTCTTCCCGTAGCGTGCCCAGGCAGCTCTGCAGGCGGTCAATGCGCTGCACGGAGGCGGGATGGGGGTCGGGATGGGCGTCGGGATGGGAGGCATGGGCATGGGAGGCATGGCCATCCCTGCAGATCCTGCTGCCATGGGAGGAGCAGGCTCCCAAAGCCCTGTGCTCAGAGTCATCATAGAAAACCTTTTCTACCCCGTCACCCTCGATGTTCTGCACCAGGTACGGGAGTTTTAGTCATTTGTTAGAGGGGCTACAGTTATGAATTATCACATGTATTATAGGCTTGACGGTAACCTTTATGCAATCACTTACAGTAGAACTTACCTGTTTTTCTGGTGTTGTTTTCGATGAGAGAATTAGCAGTGAATCACGCAACTGTATTTGCAACCTTTTGATGTTACTGAGAAGTGTTTCTCTATGGCTGACATTTACTACCATGTAAGGAAAGTGCATTGCAAATGTGGTGGAGCTGCGTAAACAAGGTTTTAGTAGTGGCACGCAGATGTGCAAATGTTTGCCATTTATCTTTCGGACCATAATGTTTGAATGAAATGTGTTTGTTGTGACGTCATCTCTAATCATGCGGCCTCCCCCCTCCAGATTTTCTCTAAGTTCGGCACTGTGCTGAAGATCATCACTTTCACCAAGAACAACCAGTTCCAGGCTCTGATCCAGTATGCCGATGGCTTGACAGCTCAGCACTCCAAACTGGTAAGACTGGTTTTAAATATGCTCTCTTTCATGGTGTTTAACTCCCACGATGTTCACACCACTTCTGCAGTAAGGTTGACACACATGCAGTGTAAACATTGTGGGACCATTTGAAAATGAAACTAGTTAAAATCACCAGAGTAAAACATGCATCTAATGCTCTGGTGTCTGTCTCAGTCTCTAGATGGACAGAACATCTATAATGCCTGCTGTACCCTGAGAATCAGCTTCTCCAAGCTCACCAGCCTTAACGTCAAGTACAACAACGACAAGAGCAGAGATTACACCCGACCGGACCTCCCCACTGCTGACTCACAGCCCTCCCTCGACCACCAGACCATGCAGGCAGCCGCTGCATTTGGTAGGATTGGAACACGATTTTAAAATGTTATTTGGTTATAAATAGTCATATAGAGAGGCGAAGTCCATCCCTTTCCGGTGACCACCATGGGACCTTATTTCTTATTATGTATTGAAGTCAATGGTGAGAGAAAAGTTATCTTTTGATCCCGTTTGAATTGACTAACTCCCTTTGTGTATGTACAGCTCTCAACATGCCCAGACTTGGAGTGATTTTCACCTCTTTTAATACTTTCCACCTCATTCTGAAAGAAAGAAGTGAGATGTGCCAACGTGATGCCGTCTTGGTGTGTGGTGCGAGACGGGAGATGTAGTTCCGTGTTACTTCACAGTTTTATGACACATTTTTTTTTTTTTACTTTAATTCTTGCCACAATTCAAACTGGATCGAAATATAATCTTTCTCTCCATTGACTTCAATACATACTTCTAACTTTTTCCGAAATAAGGTTCCATGGAGGTCCCCTGGAAAGGGAGGGACTTCGCCTCTCTATACATTTATACATATATATATATATATATATGTATGTATGTATGTATATATGTATATATGTATATGTATATGTATATATATATGTATATATGTATATATATATGTATATATGTATATATATATGTATATGTATATATGTATATGTATATGTATATGTATATATATATGTATATATGTATATGTATATGTATATATGTATATGTATATATGTATATATGTATATGTATATGTATATATGTATATATATATGTATATATGTATATGTATATGTATATATGTATATGTATATATATATATATGTATGTATATATATATGTATGTATATATATATGTATGTATGTATATATATATATATATGTATGTATGTATGTATATATGTATATATATATATGTATGTATGTATATATGTATATATATATATGTATGTATGTATATGTATATATATATGTATATATATGTATGTGTATATATATACATATATATATATGTATATGTATGTATGTATATATGTATATATATACATATATACATATATACATATATATATATATGTATATATATATATGAGCCCTGAAACAGCAATTTCAAGCTTTTTTTTTTATTTGAGGATTGAACAATATTCCAAGTACACTTTTGACGGAGAGGGTATTGTTTTGCTTTTTGTTGCATCTCTTCCCAGCTGCTCCAGGTTTGATCTCAGCCTCTCCTTATGGTGGTGCTCATGGCTTCCCCCCAGCCTTTGCCCTCCAGCAATCAGGTCAGTACACACACATATTTTTACGCTATGTCAAATGAAACCTGTATTTCCTCTCCTTAGATCTACCTGCTACTTACCCTATATATTTCCCCTTCACATTAGGGCTGTGCAATTAATCGTATTTTAATCTCCATTAAGATTTTAGCTTGCAACGATTACGAAAACAACGTAATCGAAATAAAACGATTATTTTCAGTTGAATTGTACTTCAAGTTCAGGGTAATCAACTGTTCAAAATAATGTTTAAATAAATGGATGTTTTCAAACTAAATGGATAATCGTTTTTAATAATCGTGATATCAATTATTGACCAAAATTAATCGTGATTATGATTTTTGCCATAATCGCACAGCCCTATCATATATTTCCATGTTTTGATATCCTCATCAAGTCCCTTCATTATGCAGAAAGCAATATGTCAAAGTAATGAATAATGTCTTCCTCTCAGGTCTGTCGATGCCTGGGATGCCCGGCCTGGCCTCTCTGGGTATGGGCCATGGTGGCATGGCGGCTGCTGCAGCAGCTGCTAACAGGCTGGGTCTGTCAGGGCTCACTGCCTCTGGGGGACACAATGTCTTGCTGGTCAGCAATCTCAACCCTGAGGTCAGTACTCTCACTGGGCGTTAACAGCTCCACTCCCTGCCTCTGTCAAAGCTGCTGAGAAACATACAAATGTTACAGTGCCATTTGTTTACACTACGGGTTCATGGATCTGGATCCATTTGCACAAGAGCTCCAAGTCCCACATTTCACACCACTACATGCGGTCAGACCAATGTTTTTCATTAAAAGGGGGTCATGGAGTGACCTCTTCTCTTTCAGGACCTCTTTGTGTTTGACCAAACCTGCTGCGTTTCTGTCACTTTGCTCACTGTGAATTTTAAGTTTATTCAAAAACACTAACTTCTTTATTTTTATTTTTTTTACTTACCATTTCACATCTTCATTTTTGTCCCATTAGTTGAAATCATTCTTGAGTTGTTGGAGAGACAATATTACTTTTTATATTTGTATTCTTTTAAAGAAATGTCCATGATTTAGGTCATTCTCTAGGATGTATAAGTAGTCACACTCATTCTATTTACCGTAGTTATGTAGATCTTACATTCAGCATTGTTAACGTTAAGTCATTTTTAACAGGTTTGTTAAAACGTACATTTAGATCTGTTGGATGTAATATTAAATATGAACAAACATAGCCTGTAATTTAAAGTACATATTGTCTCTGCCTTTTTCTGTATTTCATTGTTAATCTTTTTTTCTCTTCTTTTTCTCCTAGTGTTCCCATAGTGACAGTGCATTTTAATTTAGCCAGTCCTACTGTCTGAAGCACTACATTTCTTTGTGTATACTGACCTTGTTTTTTACTTCCTTTTTTCTCTCTCTTCTTTCTCTGTCCCCCTCTCCCCCCTTTGTTTTAAAAACCCCTCACCTCAACTCTTGCCAACTGACTGCACGCCCCACCACCAATTGTTCCCTCTCTCCCCCCCCACCCACCCCCCCCTCTGTTACCACTACAACCACTCCTCCTTCCACCCACCCACCCCTCTTCCTCCTCAATTTGGAACACCACCTACAAAATGAAAACACAAAAACACAACATTGGCACATGTGACCATCAACTGTCCCTCCACCATCTCCTTTCCTTCCTCCACCCCACCCTCCTCTCTCATGCTCTATGAATCCTCCCCCTCCCCTCTTCATTCTCGTCGTCCCTCATGCCTCTCCTTCCTCCATGGTACTGTGGCCTTCCTGTGGACCTCGCTGCCTGTGGCCTGCGGACATGTCCTGACTCCACTCCACTGTCCTCCACTCCGCTCTTTTCCCCTGTCCCCTGTTCCCTATCCCCCTTCTGGCCCCCTGCCCCGCTGCTCCCCCTGCTGTCTCTAAAGAGCGTTACGCCACACTGCCTCTTTATTCTTTTCGGTACGTTATCATCCTTTCATCTCCTTTTTTTTATTACTACTGTTACCCGGCAAGGTGGGCGTGTCTTGTCTCATTGTTGTTGGCTTTGTTTTTATTTTAACCACTGATGGCTCGTCATCAGGGTACAGGGATTATGAAGGGTGGGGGTTGTCTGTTCTGTTTGTGGGGGGTTTGTATGACCTGTTTTGGTTGTTGTGGGTTTGTGTGAGGAAAGTAAGGTGAGAACACCGTACAAAGCAGCAGCATTTCATTTAGTTTTAAACGGTAGTGGTTTACTGGCCATGGGCATCCTCAAAGAGCACAGCGCCTCAATGGGAAATGCTGCCTCGCTAAATATAAATATGGGGATCATTTTGAATTAATTCGAAAGCCTCGGGCAGAGGATACAAGCCAACACTTTATTTGGTTCTGCACGGTCCAATTGTTGGCCTTAAAAATTCAGCAAATTCTATTTGTGTCGGTTCGTTCCTCCGGTTGCCTTGAGTCGCTCAGCAACAGAACATATACGGATGAATTGCTGCTGCTTTTCTTTGAGTGATTGTGAGGTGACATATCCCTCCGATTATGTCACCACGTCCTTTGCAGTTGTTTAGCCTAATGTAGGTGTCTGCATGTTAAGCTTACTCCTGCATGTTTCTCTATTGGACCCTCAGGTTAGTCAAGGAATCACCTTTTTCGTCCCTGTAGAGCGATCAAACCGATCAGAAACACTCGTACTACTCTTTGATTTTCGCCATCAAATCACTCCCTTCTAAAGCATAACCGTAGCTCTCAGCATCTGTAATTGTAATATAAGAGGGCTTATGTTGGATTAGTTCTATAGATCCTATGCAGAATTGAACAATTAGTAGAATAGCCTGACAATGACTTATTAATCAAACGGTGTCAAGTAGCAGTATGGATATTACTGTCCCTGATGTGATGGTGTTTTGTGGCTGTGATTGGTTTCAAAGCTGCTGTTTGGACTGTTCTTTGTGTACCTTGTTTTGTGACCCCGTCCTCTTCCTCCCCAGGTGTGTACGGCGATGTGATGCGAGTGAAGATCCTGTTTAATAAAAAGGAGAATGCTCTGATCCAGATGTCTGATAGCACACAGGCTCAGCTAGGTAGCTACACGATTTGATTTCTTTTGATTTCTTTTTAACCCCCTCACATTATCTTACCTGGTGGGTCTTGTTTTGATGAACAGAAATGGGCTCGATATGAGAAGGGATATTAACAATCTCAATGTTTCTCAGCTATGAGCCACCTGAATGGCCAGCGTCTCCACGGCAGGGCCATGCGTGTGACTTCATCCAAACACACCACCGTGCAGCTGCCCAGAGAGGGCCACGAGGACCAGGGCCTGACCAAGGACTACAGCAACTCACCGCTGCACCGCTTCAAGAAGCCCGGCTCCAAAAACTACTCCAACATCTTCCCACCCTCGGCAACACTCCACCTCTCCAACATACCGTGAGTGCCTCATTTGAATTCCCACTCCCTCCCCAGCAGCTTCTGTGCTGTAAGCTCTTTCCCTTTGTAGTCCTGACTCATTTCAATCTATATTTAGCGTTTGGGATTCAGTAGTTGCGACGGTGTTTTCTAAATCATGCTACTCCAGAGGTGCATGTTTTTGATTTTAATCAGGCCTCCTGTGTCTAGTTTCACAATGCCAGGAAATAAACATGAAAATGCAAATAGGTAGAGGGGGTGTAAACTAGGGCTGCTCGATTTGGGGAAATAATCTAATTGCGATTCGATTTGCGATATTTGTTTTTAAGCGACCCAACGGACGTTTATTGTAAAATGCGACCATATCTCCGGTTAGGAAGGTCGTGTCAACGTCCTCCCGTCTCTAGCACCCCCGCAGCCCGAGCTTCGAGTGAAAGAACTAAACTTACATGAAACTTCTGTTGGGTTGCTTTAAAGTCAAGCTTCAGTTTAAGATTCACCCTGTAATAGAAAACATGTGATGGAGCATTACTAACCTGACTCAGATGGTTTGATTCACCAAGCCATCTAAAGCTCCATTGGAAGCCATTTGGAAAAGTATTTCAAAAATACTTGGCAGGTGATTGGATACATCTGTCTATCACCTTCTATCATGGGCCACTTCTGATTGGTTAACAATGGCTGCTACATGTGGAGCACAGCACTTCTGATTGGTGCGACTGACTGACACACAAGAAGAACAAAATAATAGCAGGCTTTGCGATTTGATCTTTTCAAATATCGATTAGTCGTTCAGCCCTGGTGTAAACCTCCATAAATGTTTGATGTTAATTCTTTGCTCCCCCCTCTTTGCTTGTAGACCTGCCGTGGTGGAGGAGGACCTCCAGAGGCTTTTCGCCAGCTCAGGATCCACAGTCAAGGCCTTCAAGTTCTTTCAGTAAGTCTCAGCCCAGTCAATCTTTATTTTCTTGAATTGTTCGGTACCTTGGGGGGGGGGGGTTTGAAAGCATGTCTTTTTCTTTTTATCTATAGTTTATAGTCTGAGTAAGATGTGTTGTAGAGAAAATAGTCGCAACATAGCAAATGGCAAGCACACCTCCAAAAGTCCAAAAAACAAACTGTTCCCTTTTTGTTTTTATAACAACACATTGTCTCTTCTTTATTTTACAGAAAGGACCGCAAGATGGCCCTGATCCAGATGAGCTCAGTGGAGGAGGCAATCGAGTCCCTCATCGAGTTCCACAACCACGACCTGGGAGAGAACCACCACCTCCGAGTGTCCTTCTCAAAGTCCACCATCTGAGTGCCTTTCCTTCCTCCCTCCAAGTCTATGGTCACCTGAATGATACTTCATCAAGGTTGTGTTGGGTGGAAATAGGCATCATTACATATGAATGGCTGTGGTTCATTGCAGAATGTCGCTCTCTTAATCATTCCCAGTTGGGTTTCACATTTGATTCAATCTGCGCATTGATTCCGATTCATGGTTCCAAAATACGTGGAAAACAAACAGCATTGTGAGTTATTTTGGTTAAAAGTGTCATAAAATACACCGTATTTTTAATTAGAACTTGACAAATCGCTCGCGTGGCTTTCACTTGTTTTTATTTGTGCGTTTAACATTGGCTAATTCTCTACATGGTTAAACTACTCACAGGCCAAATGTAACATGCAATGTAATTGGCCAGCATTTAGCACATTAATCAGGAACTAGAATCAAAGGAGTTTCTGGTTCCAGTTCAGGTTCCTGATACCCAAACCAATCATTCTTTGTTCCACCATATGGTTTTAAGTCGGGGCCCATCGAGAGGGGCCACACTCTGCAGTGAACCGAGGTCTCGTATCGGAGGTAAAGTAGGGGCAGCTGATGAACTGTCACTTTAGACCAAATCATTTATAAAAAATAAAAAAAAGGACACCCTCCACCACAGATGCTCATTCGGACGAATCCTGTCCACACCAGACACACTTCAGCATTCCTTTTACTACGATAGTCGTGTGGATATATCTTTGTGTGTGTGTGCCTTTTTGAAATGCCACTTTGAACCTGTTGGCCAGTCAGAAACGGTTTGATACAAAGGATTTTGTTTTGGCTCACAGACCATTTTTATTTCCCAGTATCCATTTTGATTTTTAGATATCTTGTTACTATCCGCCTTTTTTCTTCGGGGGATCAATACCACTATCTGAAGTCATTCAATAAGCAAGTCTTTTTCTTTCCATATCTATATCTACAGTCTTGTGCCTTACTTTGCCCCAACCAGGTTGCCTTAAGCATTGCTCTGGATTTATTTGGGAAAGACGTGGCTCTTTTTTCTTTCATGCCTTCTGGTATGTAGTGGCTCATTCACTCTTAAGAACACAGATGTTTATCGAAGGATTTGTATGCATATATCCCCATTTATATGTGTGTAGAAATATGAATGTGAGTCAGTTAGATGCCTAGTATTCCTTGCTAGGTGATGTAGCTCTGTTAGGTGTATTGTGGCAGGAGTTAGAGCTGTGTCCAGCCTTCCTGTCTTACAGTCCCCACTCACCTCCATGTAGTCCCTCCTCAGTAGGGACAATGGTGTTCGGGGCGTCATTTAACCATATTAAGTTCATGTATATGTGGACATCTATATATATTCATTTATCTTTTCTTTTTAATGTTAGCATTTACATGTGTATCACTTCTAAGCTTAACTGATACCTATATGTAGTGGCTGGGTTTGATCATTATCACAGTGCCTTGAGTTTTTTTTAAATCTGAGGCTGAAACACTCTGGCCCGGTCAGTTGACTTTGTTTACCGCTCGTTCAGGTTTCTCTAATCCCTCTGCAAAGATGCCTTTATCCCGTTCTATCCAGGTGATCCTACCTGCAAGAGGGCACAGCTTCATTTGTCAACTGGGGTCCAAAAACCCTAAACCCAGTATATATATTTTTTTCTAAAAATTCAGGATTACAGGTCGGGGGTAGCCCTCAGCGGTCCTCTCTGTCCCCCCTCCACCACAGTCAGGTTCCTTAGTGCACTTTTCCTCAACGATAGGTCCAAATTGGCACCATCACGCTGAAGTCTTAAACGTCGTCACATTCCTGCGTGCCTTCGTGCACCGGTTTCCGCAGCCCGGACCAGATACAGACGAGCTCTGTCTCTATTTTTGTAAAAGATTCTTATGCATGGTTTAACCACGCTTCATGTAGCTACAGGCGGTTATTGCTGATAAGGACCAAAGTATCTTCTACCCCTGCTGTGTTGTGGTGTCGTGATTTCTAAAGGTTTTTTTTTTTTTTTGTTCTTTCACATTTCCACAAGTTCACCATGGCTTCAGTTTCCCTCGT
>NC_136905.1:79236691-79241691 GCF_949606895.1 Notothenia rossii | reverse complement strand
GAGAGGGGGAGGTGGGGTTACTTACACCGAATCAGGGTGCCGGTGAGTGTTGTTGCCGCCATAGGTGCAGGTTGCATGGGAGCTTGTTCGGATTAAAGCTGTGATCATCACCGGCTCCCTGCTGGCTGCGGCGCTCAGCGTGACGCACAGAAAGTGGAGGCGCACCGACACTGGACATTGGATTAGAGCCAGAGACAGCGGAGGGATCACCAAGTTGAGATGCTGTAAGAGCTTGTGGTGGTGCTGGTGGTGTGTGTGTATGTGTGTTTATGTGTCTGAGGAGGATGCTTCCGTCTCGCAGTTGTTTTTGTGTGATAAGTTTGGACTGAAAATCACGGAAAGGAGCGCGCTTGTCTATCTGGGATGTATTTCTTTGAACTGCAATAAGAAAAAAGGTCAAGAGGACGCAGTTTTAAGGTTGTGGAGAAATTTGCGGATGCGAGGAGCGGAACAAAGCGCGTGACAGCCTCAATCCCCAAATAAATATGACGGCTGGTTTTGTCGACTTGTGTCTGCTGATGAGAAACAATACCTCTGCAAGAAGAACAAACCTCGGATGAATTCTGGAGTGTAATTAATTGGTTTTTTTCCGGTGAAAGAAGAGGGATCTAATCCAGGTGGCTCGTCTATCTCCCCGGCTGCGCGTAATGGGAGAAAAGTTTCGGACCTTGCAGAGGAGACGCACTCGCAGCATCCCGCCGACCTCGCGCGTATAAATAACATGTGAATCCCGCCGATCCGTCCGAGGCAGACCGAGTTTGAAAGTGAATTTCAACAATAAAGCATGACTTGAAACAGCTCCGGGGTTATCGGAACTCGCATCAAGCCAGTTAACGACCCATGATCCGCCGAAACGATTTCTCCAAAGACGCGCAGACGGACATTACTGATCTAAAGAGGATTTCTGCAGCAGTGCAGTGAAAGTCTGATCCCAGAGAGATTTCCCCCCCCCCCCCTCCCCTCCCCCTGGATGTCTATGATGGTGTGCCAGCTCGGGCAGAGGTGTGTGATGGTGGTGGTGCTGCTGACCCTCCTGTCCTGGGTGTCCGTGTGGGCAGAGGAGAAGATCATATTTGACAGACACGCTGTCTACTGGAACAGCTCCAACCCCAAGTGAGTTGTACAGTGTGTGTCTGTGTGTGTGAAGCATTGTCTATCTATTAAATAATCATTAGAAGCATGCAGTCTACACTACTTCATTTTGTTTGCCACACGCTGTCTGAACACAAAACTATTTTCCCCAATCTATTCTCTTTCTTCCTGTTTCAGCAGTGTTATGGCTGGATTTTGCAATATTGATGTCTTCTACAAATGAGCAAGAAAGGCACACAAACACAAACACACACTATAAGCAAGTGGAAGTGTGTGTATGTGTGCGCATAAACACTAGATATTTTGTTCTAAGGCACAGGGAGCTCCTTTTGTCTAACACAATGAGGGCAGCCTGCCACCTCCTCTCATCAATGTCTGGAGATTTCTCTCTCTCTCACACACACACACACACACACACACACACACACACACACACACACACACACACACACACACACACACACGTATACATCACTTCAGGGGACATTACATTTCATGCAGACTTATCTTAACCTTAACCATAACCAACACATCCATATCCCTAACCCTTACCCTAACCCTAAACTTAACCAAGTCTTTACCCTAACATGAATGATTCCCCTCATGGGGACCTAAGGGAGGTGAGTCCCCACACGTGAATGTGTAAACAGATATAGGTCCCCACAAGTATAGTAATGCTAGGCCACACACACACACACACACACACACACACACACACACACACACACACACACACACACACACACACACACACACCATCATCATCATCAACTTGTACCGGTAGGCCTAAATAAAAAAGCGTATTATTTTCTGTCGATTTTTATGAACTTGTGCAGAAACCACGTCCATAAAACAAATACACACAACGGAAGATGTAAACGCACACATTTTCACAAGGTTGCACGCACACATGCAAGTGCATTAACACACACACGGCTGTCTTTGGCCGAGCCAACCTCATTGACATGGGGCAAAGCACACTGAGTTCGTCTGTCTAATGGTTTGTGACAACCTGGTCTCTCACTCTCTCTCTCCCCCTTTCAGCCTTTTTCTTTTTTCTTCCTCTTACTTTCTCTTCTCCTCTCTCTTGTTTTCGTGTACCCTCCCTCTCTCTACCAGGTAGATAAATAAACAGCGAAAGTGTCCCCCCCCCCCACGAGGCTGAATTAGTTCAAACTAACGGCCCTGTCTGTCTCTGCATCAAAACACACACGCACACACACACACGCACACACACACACACACACACACACACACACACACACACACACACACACACACACACACACACTCACACGCACATACACACTGAGCTAACGGCCCTGTCTGTCTCTGCATCAAAACACACACACACACACACACACGCACGCACGCACGCACACGCACACGCACACGCACACACACACTGAGCTAACGGCCCTGTCTGTCTCTGCATCAAAACACACACACACACACACGCACGCACGCACGCACACGCACACGCACACACACACTGAGCTAACGGCCCTGTCTGTCTCTGCATCAAAACACACACACACACACACACACACACACACACACACACACACACATACACATACACACTGAGCTAACGGCCCTGTCTGTCTCTTCATCAAAACACACACACACACACACACACACACACACACACACGCACGCACGCACGCACGCACGCACGCACATACACATACACACTGAGCTAACGGCCCTGTCTGTCTCTGCATCAAAACACACACACACACACACACACACACACACACACACACACACACACACACACACACACACACACACACACGCACACACACACATACACATACACACTGAGCTAACGGCCCTGTCTGTCTCTGCATCAAAACACACACACACACACACACACACACACACACACACACATACACATACACATACACATACACATACACATACACACTGAGCTAACGGCCCTGTCTGTCTCTGCATCATAACACATACACACACACACACACACACACACACACACACACACACACACACACACACACACACACACACACACACACACACACACACACACAACACACACACTGAGCTAACGGGCCTGCCTGCCTCTGACTGCATCACTTCTCCACAGAAGGCTTCTCAAATATTTAACAGGCAAGGGGGAACATTTTCTCCCTTTCTAGCTCTCTCTCCCTCTCTTTCTGTCTTTCTCTTAGTCTGCCTGCGCTCCTTCTCTCTCTCACCACGTCGCACACACACCTACACGTCACAGGGTAAATTTAAGCTATATGGACGGTTGCTGGGGGCGCTGTTATTCCGTCAGGGTCGTATGGAGAAGTTGAAGCAGAAAGGGGGGACATCAAAAATGCATTGCCACTAAAGCAATGAATCTAGGCTCTGGAGCACTAGCGAGGTCGGTTCCCCCTGTTAGACTCTGGCACTGTCATTGCTCATGCTGCTCCTTTTTCTGCACACACACACACACACACACGGAAACACACACACACACACACACACACACACACACGCAAACGCACACACACACACACACACACACACAAAACAAACTCAGTCCTGCTGCACTTGTGAGGACTGACAACATTCATTCCTCTACTTCAATCCAAACATAGTTCTCTATCTTAACTTTGAAGATCATGGAAAGTTTTTTGGGGAAGAGAGAGTAGCCCACTGGCAGAAAGAGATCAGAAGACAGGCAGCAAGATCTTCCCAGCAGCTCATGTAAAATGTATAGTACTATTCTGATTTAATGCAATGACACTTTTATGTTTTATATCGAATGTTTTGGCCATGATCGTAAGAGTGTAATCCCCCACGCTACTTGCTGTGGTCTGTAGATGCTGCAACTCTTCTAAAAAAAATTGTTCAGAGAATATAGAGCCAGAAACACCACCACATCATCATACTGGCATAAACAACCAATTAAATAAAAGTAATGACGTTCTAAAAATGCATTGGTAGAGGAAGTAACATTCCATACCAATACGACAAAATGACTAAATTACAAGATAAAATCTTGATTTGAAAATGTTACCAAAGTAAAACATGCCTGTCAAACTAAAGGCTCTACTTTTTATAGTAAGCAAAGAGGCAAAACGTTTGTGAACAACCAGTTAAACATAAATTGTATTAAATAAGCTTCACTAGTTATTATAATGTAAAATCATCTACTTTTTAAGATTCCAAATAAACAGGTTAGATAATTTACTAGCAATTTAAGACAATCCCAATCCTTTAGTTAGTTCTCCTAACATTTACCTAACTCCTGATTGGTCCAAGAAAAAACAGGAAGTGTTGTGATTGAAGAGTGGAGGATCAGTAAAGGCTGCTGGAAGGATGTCTTGTATGGTATCCAGCGATATTAGCATGAAGTACGGCGACTCCTGTTCTGGTTTCTCAGTGCACTTTTTATGTAGCGTCCTTCCACGACACTTGATGTGTAGTGGCACTGAGGACTGATGGGAAGCTCGAGGCACTGAGGACTGATGAGAAGCTCAGAGGCTATGCACGAATAATGAATTGCATCCAAACTGCTGCCATTGTCTGAGGCAGCGGAATGACACAAACATCTGGCAGAATGAACAGATGTGTGTCTTAATTGATCACACGACATCAAGCGCACCGCTGGTATTGAGCTATCAGGATGTGTTGTCTCTTCTTGTGTTCATCAGAACTTTGCTCCAACCAAAACAGCTTGAGAAGGTCGTTCTCTGCAAGGTCACAACAAGTACTGACTTGACATCTGTAGAATTAATAATAACTCGCTGTTTTTTACCGCCAGCATAAACGGAATGTGGAAAACTGTTGAAAATATGTTAACTTTTCTAAAACAGTGCCAGAAATAAAGCTGTTGGCTTCAGGTTTAGTGCGGTTCTACTTTCTTTCAGACTTTTTCTTAATCCAGCTGA
>NC_136905.1:79189191-79231691 GCF_949606895.1 Notothenia rossii | reverse complement strand
TCACAGTCAGGTTTCTCATTCTTCATGGTTCTGCTTGAGAAATCTGTTTTCTTTTCGACTGGTTTTCTGTAACTTTTAGGTATGAATATTTTTATTTTTCTTGCATGTATGATACTTGATCTTCCCCGAGCTAAAAGGCAACCCGGGCCGTTAAACTAATGTGCATATCATGTGTCGTACTGTCATTGGATGTAACAATTAGCAGTGAAATCCAGATTGAGACATTTCTCCAGTGGTGTCATTGTATTTCTCTGTGGCAGGAATATCTTCCTTCTACTTAAGAATCAATGATTTAATTCTGTCTGCTAAGGTAGTGGCTTGAATCATAATCCTTGTCTTAAAAAGGATTTCATTTTCAAAGAAGATTACGAAAAAAAACGTCCCCACAAAGCGATTGAAACCAGACCTCGACCATGCATTTTTCAAACGAAACGCACCTGTTTTCAGACTTCAATGCTGCCTCGAGTGTCTGCACAAGCTGCACAATATCATCAACATTTAATATAGGAGTGTAATGATGTGTTTGGTATGTCAGCAGCATGGCACTGAATATGTAATGTGAAATATTTACCTGACTTCCCCCCACCCCCCACGTTTGATTGTTCCTGCAGAGGAGGAGGTAAAGATGTAACGCTGCCTCTGTTGCTACCCCCGCTAATGAGGTTTGTCTACGGTAATGAATATGGCAGTGATGGTGATGATGATGTAAGTGCTCAGAAACAACCTGGGGAGATCCCAGGAGTTGTTGTTTTTAATGAAGAGCAAAGAGAAACTGTTCAAGCAAGGAGATTGTGAGCTATAGGGATTTAAAAAAAAGAGACAGCGAGGCTAACAGACACGGATGAAAGAATGAAAGCATGAAAAAGAGAGGACAAAATAGGGAGATACCAGCCCAGAATATGAAAGATGCCAGACTGCACTCAATACATAGCGTACAATAGACATTGTCATTCCTGCTCCATACTTGTTTCTGCTCCCCTCTAACACTTTTTCTCAGGTCCCGGCTGGTTGTCCTGATTGTGTTAGCTGAGCGAGAGAATAGGACTCTTTCTGTTCTGTCTGCCTGATACTCAGATGGGACCCCGGCGCTCACTCCTCACATAGACCAGCTGGAGACTGATAATAACACACACCACTGTCTGGCTTCGCCTCAGACAGGTCCTGAGAGAGTAACAAGGCAATCCAAGGGGAATGGAGAGATCTGTGTGAAGGATTAAGGACAGCATGAATTGTCATGAATATAAAATTGAGTGTAACTAATGGCGCATTTCCACTGCAGCGGGTAGCCCCGTTTAAGCGTCCTTAATCGTCCTCAACCGGCCAGGCCAGTTTTTGGTGGCCTTTCCATATAGCGTAGCACCGGCTAGCGGGTACTTTTTCCCTCTTTTTCCGGCCCCATAAAATCGTGGTTCTATCAGGCCAGGGCCAGGGCTGAACTAGTGACGTCAACACTCTCGACTGCTGATTGGTCAGAGAGAATCGTCACAAGATCTTTCGCGAGATCATCAATTTATAAAGCAATAACAAACACCATCAGTTAGGAAAAAGCCCATAAGATAACATTTTGTTTTAAGAGATTTAAAGCAAGAAATTGAGTTTGCCAGCTTGAGGTCCTCCTCTAAAATATTATTACATGTTTATTTTGTAATGGTATTAAGAATACATGATAAATACGTAATACATGTAGTAGAAATTGCTCAATTGTAATACCCTCGTTCTACTAGACTCAAACAACATATTCCTTATATATTTCAAAGACGAGAGAACAAAAGAAGAAACCTACAACCCATTCAAGCAAGCTTTTAACATGTCTAGAAGAAAGATTGAGGTTATATTTTAATATATTATTTTATGTTGTGGATACTTTAGCCTCCATCCATGTTTACAATTGTCCACACTATTTTACACTTGCATTTCTGAATATAGGTTTGCTGTGTTTTACCCAGCGTCGCTCCGCCCAAAAAGCCCGCCAAAAAGCCGATCGCCCCGCCTACACTGCGTTGGTTGCTACCCCAGGTCCTAAACTGTAATGGAAATGCGCCACGTCCTCGGACGGCCAGCGAGGCAGCCCGAGGCCTGAGCGAGGACGCTTAGGGACGCTTAAACGGGGACGTTTAAAATGGCCGTGTCTTTTGGCTACCCCGCTGCAGTGGAAATGTGCCAAAACACAAGGCCATTTTATTTCCTCTTTTTTTTTTTACAAAGAAGAAAGACTTTATAGTGGAGGAAATGAAATCCAAGCTGAGGAAGGGAGATGCAAAGGGGAGACAAGTTAGGTGGAAAATAAGTGAAGGTGAAAAAGAAGCAAAGGAAAATAACTTCTGGAAGTATGAAGGCAGACAGCGGAGTTGGCGAGAAAGCTCCTATAAGCGCATGGTTGGATGGCCCCAGCAGGTGAATGTCGAGGGGCTGGAATTACAGGGAAAACACTGGCCTTTAGCGTAGAGCCTCGCCCGATGTTAAAGATGCCCTCTGGCAGCTCTTAGAATGAGAAAGTTGGCATTTAAAATAGAGTAGGAGAAGATAGAGGGGTGAGGCGAATGATGCTTCCCCTCCCTGTTTTCCACTTGGCATCATCGCAGGTGAGACTAAACTAAATGAACAGCTGACCCCCTGCAACTTTCACGCCGGATGTTTTTTTTTTTACGAAACAATTTGGCAACCGGATTGACCCTAAAAATATTTGGACCGTACATTTTTTTTTTACCAACAACGGGGTTATTTTCTCCTTGTCAGAAAGCACAATAGCATCACCAGAGTCTTGGCATGCGTGTTGGAGCAATAATTAAAACCAGTTTTTCATCTTCATCCAAAAGAAAATCCCCAATAGATTTTCAAACAGTAGGAGTGTAAAGTCAAACAAAAGAAGGAGTGAGTGAATCATTGCAGTGTAATCCATCAGACAAGGCAGAGGGAGAACTGTCTAATTCTTGCCAGCTATGGACGCCTCGCTACTGATTTCATCCAGAAAGGGGGCACGGTAAACAGACCGCTCATTTTACACTATGCTAATGGGACGTAGAACCAACAGATGTTTCAACACGCTCCTGGTTTTGCCGCCACCTTGGTCCTCTGGCTTTTAACTGACTCAGCCCTCTGATTCCTGCCCTTCTCTGAGGTGTCCACATGTATGCCACCTTCTGGTTCAGAGTGTGTGTTATCTTCTGCTACTTAGATCCATTACTTAAGTAAAAGTAGAAACATTATGGTCTTGAAATACTGCACTACGCGTAAATCCCAATTTTAAAGCGTTCTTTATGTAAAAGTACAAAAGTATTTGCCTCAAAAAAATACTCATTCTGCAAAAAAGCCCATTTTAGAATAATAAAAGGTAGAGAAATATTATCATCTAATTGTACTTCAAGTATCAAAAGTAGAAGTACTCATCATGTAGAATGGATGTTTCCTCAGAATTATATTATGGTTATTATAATCTTTTTATGTAAGATCATTTTAGTATTGTAGTTCGTCAATGTGGACCAAATTTAAATACTTGGAATACTGTATAGATTAGTAGGACATTTCCGCATTATACCATATCAGCATCATGTGTTTTTTATGTACAAAGTATACATTTAGTGGAGTAAAAAGTACGATATTTTATCTCTGAAATGTAGTGGAGTAGAATTACATGGAAAGTACAAATATCTCAAAAAATACTTAAGTACAATGCTTGAGTAAATGTACTTAGTTACTCTCCACCACTGTCTTCTTCTCACCAGAAATATTCCCTCTGACCTGCTGAGTAATCCTCACCTCAGGCCTAATCCTGGGATAATTCTAAAAAAAACACTCAGGGCTTGATATTAAAAGCTGCCCTTTAATCTGATGCTCCTGCAGACAGAGAAGATGTGAAGATGGCGGTGATTATATTGATCATTCTGATGTGATGAAGCTCGTGGCACTGGTGATGATCGACATTATGGATTATGATGACAGCAGAGGTGTGAATGATACAACGGCGGTAAGATCTGTCACGAATCCAGTCTGGAAATGGGTTTCCAATCTCAGCTCAGACTCATAAATTAAAACTCTGCACCTATTACATTACAGATTCAGGACAGGTGCCGATTCAATACAATGCAGCAGTAATAGTTCATCTGGTGTTGTCGAGGATGCCGACAGCCTCAGGGACAAAATGCCTTTTACAAAGGTTGATTTAGGCCATTTATTTATTTAAGCACCATGCTGAGGTGTGGATGTTTGAGCAACTACTTTCAGAGCTTTTCTACACCTGAGTATTTTAGCTGCATGTTTACTTTCCCCAACAGATTTATAAGCAATGCTGTTTGATTTATGTCGACTTCGATAGATTTAAAGTTTTCAAACCAGCCTGTGTTTCTCTCAACCGCGCTGATAGACATATCTTTAATGTCTTAAATAGATATATATATATTTAGCACTTTGTTTACACAAACAAAATCATTGTTGATCATAACCCTGATGCTAATGATGTATATGTAGATGATACATATAATGAAAACAGCGGGGAATATAACTAGTGATTAAAATGATGATGAGGAAAATTATGCTGGTGACTGATGATGATGGGAATTATAGCCGCCATGCTTTGTTTTCATGAGATGTTGATTATATTAAAGCTGGGTAGTGATCAGGGGGATGAATTGAAGTGTGTCGTTAAACTAGGACAGAAAATGTGTCTTTGTCTCTCCAATGACGATAAATAAGGCAATAACTCAACACCATTTTTATTTTGTGTTAACTTGCATGCCTCCCCATTCAGCATACAGTCAGATATTAGCTGAACAACTTAATGTCATCTTTGATGTGTGGTTGTTTCAGTGCTGTTTACTCCATACTTGCAAATGGGACTTGTCTTTTTGTATACCAGTTGTTTTATATTTGTAAGCACAATATCGTCTGGAAATGTAAGAATTGACAATGGCATGATGATGAAATTATTGCCCAAGTATGATATAGATACTGATGATAATATTGGTAAGGGTGGTCGTCATGGTAATGAGGAGAATATAAAAATAACATCCTAACGACCTAAAGGTTATTATTGCTGCCTCTGATGATGATGAAAATAATTCTGAATAATTGCATGACCTCGGTTGTTTTACCATTATATCTACAATTTAGCTTAATATAATTACGGTTATTTCATGAAACCCTCGCCAAGTGCCCAGTTTGGACAAAACAATGCGCATGCGGATGGCACCTGTTGCTGATTGGCTGTCCGGCTGCAATTGGATTGGCTGTTTGGAAGCTAGCGTTGTCATTTTCTCGTTATTGACGGAAGTTTGTAGGCTTGAAAGCGTTACTCCGGTTACCGTGACAGTTGTGGATTCTCTTCTCAGGCACACATGTTAAAGCCCCTTTAGGAACCCCAGAGATTAGACAGTACCCACCAGCTGCGGGATATTCGATTAGATATAGGTTATAAAACCAAACAATGTAATTTAACACGGAGAGTATTCAGGATTAAACTGCTAGATTGGCAGAGAAAACGCGTTTTCGTTTCTGTCTTTGCTTCCCTCGTGCGCTAACTTTATTCGGAGTAGATGTAAGAACAAGAAGCGTCTTTGGGACAGGATTAAGTTACCAAACATGATAGAGGCAGGACACGGGGAAATCAACAGCAAATTGAGGAGAACAGGTATGTGCTCAGTGACATTATCACCTGTGCGCAACTGTTTGCCCGAATGTGTAATCCTCTGGTGTTGCATCTTAAAAAGGCCACTGCTAAATCTCAATCTCAATCTTTATTCATTTATATAGCACATTTAAAACAACCTCAGTTGACCAAAGTGCTGTACAGGGAACAAATATAAAATAACACAATGGGAGATTATATTAATGATCACGATGATTACACTGGTATAAGAATGAAAAGCATGAAGAAGAAAGGGGATAAAGATGAAAGTGGTTTGATGATTATAATCTTGATTGCTGCTAATATGGATAAACTGATGACCCGGTGTGATGAGGAGGAAGGTGAAAAAATGATTAAGGTATTGGCCATATTACTAATAGGCAAGCACTTTTTCATCATGATGATTTGACTGGATAAGCTATTAATGATATGATGATTATGATATAAAAAAAGGACTCTTTTCATGATGCTGTAAAATATATTTTCATCATCACTTGGAGGTAGGGATGTCCCGATCACCTTTTTTTGCTCCCGATCCGATTCCGATCATTTGATTTTGACAATTTGCCGATACGATCTTTATGCAATGCATTAAGAGAAAAAAAAGAAAAAAAGCATTCAAGTTGTCCCTTAAGGTTATTTTTTTATTTAAATTGGATATTCTATCCAACATGGATATAGCTTCTTTCTTTCACAGCAGCATTGGATCAGTTCAGTTGTGCAGCATTGGATCAAAACAAAATAAAGCTTATCAGTACTCGTTAGCTTACTGCTACAATTAGACACTGCGCCCTGCCCACTCTGTTGCCAGATTTGAGAGAAATAAGCAACCAGGTCTATGAAAACAAGCCCCAAGGAAGCAACACACACATGATGTTGTGATGACTTTAAGACTTGAACATGGTCATTTTTGTTTTGTAACATTGAATACAACATTTTAAAAAAAGTGTTTAAAAAAAAAAAAAATCCCGATCCCCGATTTTTTTCCTCCCGATTCCGATCTTTTGTAAATCACGTGATCGGATCGGGACATCTCTACTTGGAGGTGCACATAATGAGGATAAAGCTGACATGTATAAACATGGTGAATGTGATTATCATTGATCAGATTGATACAGATACTGTGATGGTGCAGTGATGACGAGGCAGCTGATCAAGTAGGATGATAAACTGGTGAGTATGACGTCAGTGGTTATATTGTGTCCATAGCAACAACAATGATAACAACCATTTTCATAATGATTGCACTGGGATGAAGAATGTATGGCAATGAGGGGGGTAGTGGGGAAAGTGATGATGACAATGCTAGTGTTGATGATGAGTATGATGAAGATATAATCAGGTGATGGAGAGCAAAAAAAGAACTCAAAATCCTGCAAGTGAGGAGGATGATGAGGATGATGAGGATGATGGCCATAGTGTTGACAATAATAGGCATAATGACAATGATTCCAACAGCCTTGATATTTTCAGTGATGGTCCTGGCGTTGTTAAGATTTCAAAGACGGTGTGATTAGTAATGGGTTTGAGGATACTCAAAGTGATGAAAGGACCATGATGAGTCACCTACTCCGTGCTGTTCTCTCGCCTCCTGTAGTCCAATTTTAAGAAACCCCCTTCCATCCTCCTCCCCTCTCTCTCCGAATCGGAGCACTCGATTAAGATTCTTCTTCTCGCTCCTCTGTTGCCTCTCTATTGAAAAGGAAGCAGGGCAGAGAAGAGATTTGAGAAGTACATTATTAGTTTCTCTTTTTTGGCATTTCCTTTGAATAGAAGTACAAAATGAGCTGATGAGATTGCTCCATTCTTTGAGACCTCTAACTCAGTTTCAGGGAGGTGTTATGTCACAAATGAGGAGGGAGATGTACCATTTCTTCTTTTGTGGCCCACCATTTTTTTGTATCATATCTATGTGTGTGTGTGTGTGTGTGTGTGTGTGTGTGTGTGTGTGTGTGTGTGTGTGTGTGTGTGTGTGTGTGTGTGTGTGTGTGTGTGTGTGTGTGTGTGTGTGTGTGTGTGTGTGTTTGTGTGTGTGTGTGTGTGTGTGTGTGTGTGTGTGTGTGTGTGTGTGTGTGTGTGTGTGTGTGTGTGTGTGTGTGTGTGTGTGTGTGTGTGTGTGTGTGTGTGTGTGTGTGTGTGTGTGTGTGTGTGTGTGTGTGTGTGTGTGTGTGTGTGTGTGTGTGTGTGTGTGTGTGTGTGTGTGTGTGTGTGTGTGTGTGTGTGTGTGTGTGTGTGTCTGTCTGTCTGTCTGTCTGTCTGTCTGTCTGTCTGTCTGTCTGTCTGTCTGTCTGTCTGTCTGTCTGTCTGTCTGTCTGTCTGTCTGTCTGTCTGTCTGTCTGTCTGTCTGTCTGTCTGTCTGTCTGTCTGTCTGTCTGTCTGTCTGTCTGTCTGTCTGTCTGTCTGTCTGTCTGTCTGTCTGTCTGTCTGTCTGTCTGTCTGTCTGTCTGTCTGTCTGTCTGTCTGTCTGTCTGTCTGTCTGTCTGTCTGTGTGTGTGTGTGTGTGTGTGTGTGTCTGCCTTCCAACTGTGTGCGTTTTTCTATTTATTTGCCTATTGTCTGTGGGTGTTTAGGTGTGGCTCAGGAATATGTAAGTGTGTTTGCTCCAGTAGCAACAAAAAAAAAAGATCCTTACACCGGTTTGAAGAGCCTAATCACAGGCTGGCAAATATTCCTCGCCTTTTGTGTAGTTCTGAAGCAACTGCTGGGCTCCCCTTCTCTCGGCTTCCCCCCCTTTTTTCTCCCTCCTCTCCCACCTCTTCTCATCCCTGATTACTGAAGGGGCTTGCAGGAGGACTCTGTTCTCCACCGGGCTTTGTATTGACGTCCTTCATAGCTGTTGCACAAGAAGAAGGTGCTTCTCTATTGGAAATATCAGTCTCTGAACAAACAAACATACTTACTGTAGACTTATTTGATTTCGCACTACGTGGACTCAAGTGGGTGCCATGAAGCTCGCTGTGGCACCAATCATCCAAAGCCCGGGGTGAAGCCAGAGACAGGAGGGAAGGAAGGAAGAGATAGTAACGGGTATATTTATAGTTTATGCACAGTGGTGAATTATATTTGCCTAACAAGGAGCATGGCTGTGAGGAGCTTCCTCGTTTGTTTTAGATAAGGATGTGTTATGAAAGAGAAGAAAAGAAAGGGCTTGAAATGAAATATAGTTTTTTTTTTAAAGAAGTATGTCAGCCATGTATCTTAATGAGATTAGTGTCTGTAGCAATTACTGTTTGATTTGTTAAGGCAATGAGCTCAAAAGTGTTTCAAACCAATCCAGAATTAAAATCGGGGGGAAGATGGATGGGATGGACACAGACGAGTAGAAAAAGAGTGGGGGGGGGAAATGAGGATGGAGAGTAAAGTGTGAGAGATGGAGAGAAAGAGAGAAAATTGACAGGAGGCGTGTATGGCTGTCTCTGGGCGCTGTGAGGAGTATAGGCTGTGGCATCCGCTAGTGGTGCTGCATACTCTCTGTTTGATCAAACACACTTCAAACACTCTCGCTGACTTCCTCTCGCAGTCGGGATGAGCGGGAACGTGGTTTTCGCACGCTTGTGTGTGTGTGTGTGCTTGCTTGCTGAGGAAAGCGTTATTGATGTTTTGTTTATCTTAAATGGGTCAACCCTGAACAAAACAAGAACTGTAGCTCTGGTGATGACTGCGGCTTCCTCGCGGCTCACAAATGTGTGAATGATGGAGATGCCTGACCCTTTGCATGCGTGTGTGTGACTGGGCCTGTGTGAGCTCATGCATGATCACTATTTTGTCTATTATCATTCCCCCGCCACTCTTTGCACCTCTATTAAAGTGGACCTATCATGCTATATTTGAATAATATAGTGTAGGACCATACCTAAGGCATATTTATACTTTTTATTTTTCAAAATACCAAACAGATCATGCATTTTAGCCATTCCTCATTTCGCTCAATTTAACACTTTCTTTGCATGGGCTGATTCTGTGAGAACAGCACCATCTACAGGCCTGGCATATGTACTACAGCGTCTCCAGCGCTTTCCAACGACAATGTCCGTGGCTGTCTCCTCCTGATTGGTGGAGTTGGCCCAATAGCCGTAGCGCCACTTCTGTGACGTCATAGAAGTGTTCAAATCTGGATCAGTCTGTATCAGATCCGTTGCAGCCCCTTTGTAAGAGACTTGGGTATGGAGGAAAATAGAGAGGGTTGTGTTTTCTGACACTTGGTGAGTTCCCTGGAACACCGGGGACACATGGTCATGTAGAAAAGACGTACAAAAGTGCATTTTGCATGATAGGTCACCTCTAAGTTATTCGCCATTAATCGCTTGCTACATCTAGTTCATTTCATGTCTTCACTCTCTCCGTTTGCCCCCATTGTGGTTCTCCACTGCATTTCTGTGTCTTAAAGAGCCAGGACTCCAGGGAGCTCATTAGAGCCATTAGTGCAGAGGAGTCTCAGAGTAGTTGGCTCTATCTTTCTCCGTTGTCTGCTCTGGTAACTGCTCAACAAAAACCCTTTGACTCAACCGGTGATATCTGCCTGCCCTTCACCTTCTTCACCTTGCCTCCTCATGCATGTTGCATTACGTTCTCAGTGCGGCTTGCAACAAATACTTTAATTTTTCTTCTATTAATATCACTCTAACAAAGTCATCCTGTCACATGAAAGTTTGATTAGGAACATCATTGAAGATTAGATTGATGAATTATTGATCTGCAAGGTGGGGAGTAGATTAGACACGGGCCAGGAAGTGTGTGTGTGCGTGTGTCTATCTACAGCAATGCATGCACGGGACTGTATCTCCAGCTGTGCAGAGCCTGCCTGTGAACAAGCGTCATAGTGTGCAATCTGCTTCTGAGTTTGTGATCATGTGCATGTAAGAGTGTGCTTTATCAAGGGTGTAATATGTGTGCAGAGAAACAGAAAAGCAGAGTGTGCTCATGAACATGACATTAATGATAACTCAGCCTCGAGCTGTTGTGTAAGTAATTATTATGATTTTGAAGAGGATTTAAAAGACACTCTGATGTTGCAGTAGACTTCCTGACCTCACATTAAGACATCAACAACTCAGCATTGGAATAATTCAACTCCTGACCCTTTTTTATTTGCTGGAAACAATAGTCTTTTTTTAAGGGATGTGAGAGGGGCTGGGTTTAAATCCCACAAACACCTCCAGTTTTTCAGGAAATACATTTAGCAGATTTGTTACTGCTAACAGAGCATACTAACAGTAGCTGTGCAATTGTTGGTCAGTTTAGTCAGCTGTGGGTGGAGGTGTGAATAATGTTGTGTTGTATAGGTGTTAGATGATGTGAGAATAAAACGGTGTGCAGCCAGAGAGAGACGGTGAATGCATCTGAGGTTTTCTTTGCTAGCAGAGCGAGACTGTAGGAAAACATTTGTGTAGTACCTGTGATGTCACCCTGTGAGGTCTCTGGTGGGACGTTTCAGAGCCTGGAGCTTAAATCAGCACCACCTTATTAGGTGTTCGAGAAACAAGAAAAACAAGGCCAAGCAATGTAACTGTGAGGCCAATTTGTTGCTAAAATGATTGCCTTGTTATAGAAGTTTGGATGTCCTTAAATTATGTTTATTTCAGCATAAGATATGAGAGGCAATACATTTCCAACCAATTTAAAGACATATCACAATGCCATAAAAAAACTCATAGCATTACCATTATATACTGGTTTATTTCAACCTGGCTTTTTTCCCATAAATGGGGCTTTTGTCGCTCAAGGTTTGCGTATATGCAAACATATTGGGGAAAGACAAACAAGGGGTATATATATTAGGGGATTTCCCTGTTCCCTTAAGGGGCCTTTTTATGCTCATTTGCAGGTTCATATCTTTATTTAGTGTCTCTACTGCGACATGTCTCCATGCTTTAATGTTCAAAAAGCTCTTTATTTGTCTCATACTGCCTGTGCTGCAGCACCTCTTTTCACCCTCTGTCTGAAACCAGAGCCCAGTCTGCTCTGATTGGTTAGCTGGCCGGCTCTGTTGGGATTACACAACCACTCAGAGGTATCTCGCCCCTCAGCCTATCACGTACGTGGTGTTGCCACTGGAAGTACACAAAGGACTCCAATCTAGTGTGTGGGAGAGAACTTTGGGATTTTAGCCTGTGAAAAACATTTACATGCACAAAAGCCTCTGTTACACACTACAGACCCCCCCCCTTTTTCTACTATCAGTTAATTTTGGTTTAAGCATATCTGATTTTGATTGCTTATGGCATTGCGCTCTTTCTCCATAGTAACATTATTCTTAACAAATGTGTTTTTTTCCCTCTTGAGAAAATTATTCAAGGTTTTCCACAATAATGCTGATTATAAATAGCTCAGAGAAATATTCACATTTTGAGCTGTGTTTTTTCTGCATGGTCGCTGTGTGATACCTGCCTGACAGGCCACTCAGTCCTGGCCTATTGTAAGCGCGGTGAAAGGCTCCAATCAGATACTGGATATGACCATTTTACACATAGCAGCAACATGTTCCTTGAGTGATGAGGTAGCAATCACTTATCGTCATGAAATCCCATGTTTAAATTCATCCCAGATTTTTTTTGGCTTTGGAGATATTTATAACAATATACTCACAAGCGATTAGTCAGTACTGATGCTCAACAGATTACCACATAAGTAAAAGGAAAAACACTTTCAGTACACCAGAAAGTTGTTAGTAAATTAGGAGTCTTTGGGGTGACAGGATAATAAATTAAAATACTTGCCCTCATCCCTTTGAAAAGGAAACAAATAGGCCATGAGTGTCAGTTACTGGTCTTTTATTCAGAAGCCCTCTTTGCTGCCTGACCCTAAACACACTCTCACTGAAGCATCTGGGGAGCTACTTAGCAAACATCTCAGTCAGTAATGAGGAAGGTGGTTTCTCTCAGCAGAGCATCTTCCTTTCCTCAAACTCAGCTTCCTGTTTGTTGATGGCCTTGTTGTGTCTTGCCCAGTCTCTCTGCTGTGTCACCAAAAGGCCACCGTCTGCATCCAAATGATTTGTCCACGGAGAAGTCTGAAATGTTGCATCCTGCATGAGGAGAATATGAACTTGTGAGCTTACCAGGAAAGTTCTGGGATTATCCAATTCAAATAGCTCTGGGCGACCACTGCAGATCAAATCCTTCCCTGTGAGGCTTGCATGCCGGCTGGCACCCTTAGGCTACGCTTATGGGTGATTTTAATGCTGCCTTCAGGAGACCAATGTCAAAAGTTACTGTTTGTCGTTAGGCTGCTTTTGTATTGACAAAAGCCAGGTGTGCAGGAGGTTTCTAATGCTTTTTATTAAGATTTCCTTTTTCACTCTCTTGAATGACTGCTTTAACTGTTGAGAGTTTTTCAGTTTTTTTTTCTGATTCTCTCTTGACTTTCATCATAAGTGTGACAGAGAGCACAGTCAGTAATTTTGATATATTGCAGCAGTCTTTGGAGTAAGCACTTGCATTGAAAATAAGATAAAAACACCAAAGCTACAATGTTCAACACAGTCTCACGGCATTTCGTGTTATAGTCACGGAATTAATCTATTGATTCGTGTTCACCAACACCATTTCCCCATTTTTTTTGTGTCACACAGAACGATTTTAAAAGCAATGTCAATAATAACAAATTAGAAGGAAAAAGAGATTAATAAAAATACAGATTTCAGTATTCTGACACAGAACGATTTTAGAAGCAATGTATTTCTATTGGTAGTATGTTTCGTGCCTGCACCAAATAATAACAAATTAGAAGGAAAAAAAGATTTTGAAAAATACAGATTTCAATATTCTGAGGCTCTGAGCCCCATTTCTTTTCCTCGCGGACGGCGAAAAAACTCCGACATTATAACATTTAAAATAAAAGGGTTAGGCTTAGGGTAAGATATTGGCCATTTCTCAATCGCGAGGATGCTTGCTTGGTAGCACAAGCTTCAGAAGCTAGGCAAGAATCCTTCCTGGCATTCGGAAAACGAAGAGTGGAACAGGCTAGCAAGTGTTCAGGTGTGCGTCACATGAGAGGCCCCGTCTTACATTTTCCGCCACAGATTTGGGGAAATTGGTCCGTGCGCAAAGCATTGTGGGGATTTTAAGGACGCGAAGTCTACCCATGTGCAGCCTCGAAATTACCCCCAAACCAAGGACGCAGCCTCGGTGGAGTTCCAAGTATGCTGGAGATTGGAACAGTCCTTCGGCGGCACTCGATGACGTAGCATCCTTGAAATATTGGCTTGGAAGCCAGTTTCCTCGAGATTGAGAACCGGCAATTGAGTAAGAAAATGTTTTTTATGAACCCCACAGCTTCTGGTCTTCCAAGACCCGACCGGACAAAAAGACGTGGTGCAGGCACGAAATACTACCAATAGAAATACATTGCTTTGAAAATCGTTCTGTGTGACACGAAAAAAAGGGGAAAATCGTGTTGATGAACACGAATCAATAGATTAAATTAATTTCGTGACTCTAACACGAAATGCTGTGAGACTGGGTTGCAATGTTAGCACCTCTTAGCTTCAGGTTTTGGTCGGCTTCCCTGCTGTTTTTTACTGATTTTGGTTACTTAATTCCCATGAGACCCATTTTAATATTGTGTCTTTTCTCTATTATGTCAATGATAACAACAGTTAAAAACAAGAAAGACAGAAAAGCAGAATACATTTTACCTTAAATCAGAACAAAACAACAACAGGTAAACACATGACTGAATTAGATACCGGAAGCTGAAACCAAACAAAACACTAAATGCAGGAAAACATCCGACAAAGCAATAATCGGATAACAAATAAAAATCCCTTAAACAGAATGAGTCAACAGGATGTGCTAATGCGCTTAATGTGCAGTAAAAAAAAATGGACTATGAATGGTGCTTTTGTCTGTCGTCTGTATTGCACCATAGAAAGTGGATTTCAAGGCTCTGATGATTGAACATTTGAAGAGAGAAAATAACCAATTTGGGCGGCAGAGATAAAAACAAAAACACAACAAGCTGATTAAAGGCCCTCTCCTCTCAGAGCAAACTAATGAAGTAAACACAAAAGATAAAATCAAACACAAACAGAATTGGAAAACAGGACTCTAAAACCCCAATACAATAAGTAAAACCACCAGTATCTGCAAGCAAGAATTGGACAGCTCCCAATCTGTAAATATGTGAATATATTTGTATTCCCATGAAGCCTGCTCTTCGGAGACGTGAGGAATTTCTCCTGACAGCAGTGACAGGCAGGAAGTCCTTTATGCATTTTCACCGCAGCCGTCTTGGTTTGCATCTTCGGCAAAAACACAGGTTTCTCCCTCACATCCCTGAAGCACTTTAGCTTAGCCGTTTTTTCCACCAAACGGACAAATCTGAACCGCGCTTGGTGCTTTCGGGAAGTAAAAAAAACACCCTGAGTTGCGTGCGTGTGCGTGTGCATGTTCCTCTCCCTGCATCCGCCATCTGCAGAGGAAAGAACTCTTTGAACTGTGAACCAATGAGCATCACAGCAGCAGAAAGATGTTGCTAGGAGCACTTCCTACATCCAGCTGTGGACCTGTGCAAAACACACGCGCATAAAACACACACTGAGTGCACACCCAAAACAAACGTGTCTGTCTTAAGGCCATACTGTCAAGGTGATAGTTTATGGATGTTACATCCCTCTCCTCCGCCTCCTCCCGCTCGTTTCTCCTCTTCATCGCAGAATAACACTTTATGTATCTGGAACACGTTATCTCCTGCTTACATTGCTGCCATTTCTTTTTCTCTCTCCCTCCATCTCTCTTTCTCTCCCTTCATCTCTCCTTTTTTCTATCTAATGCATAGAGACAGGGTGGATGTATAATTCATACCCCCTCTGCCAGCAGTGCTTCTCTTGCTGTGTTTGTGACTGTGTGTGTGCGTGTGCGTGTGGGTGTGTGCACGCGCGCGCGCCGAAGAGACAGATCTCACCCAGTGAAGCAAAGCGGAAAGAACGGGTCATCTGGGTACGTTTGAGTTGGTGTGTGTGCACATGTGTGTTTACCTCTGCCTTTACATCGCAATAAATGATGTATAGGCGTGGGAACACTCTCTTGCTGAATGTTCTATACGTTTCATTACGCAGCTCAGGGTTAAAGGAAGCGTGTGTGGGCAAATCGCTTGACGTCTGTTTTCCTTCGGCGTATTTATTGGTTTAGGGATTCGTATTTATCTCCGCGTGGCGTGCGCTGCTGCGCCGCTTACGAAACTGTAAAAGCAGGCCAGCGCTCGCTCTCTGAAGGCAGACATGCTCCTCTGAGCTCGAGTTTCTCTGAAATAGAATTTTGGAGGGCAAGACCCACCTCTCTTCTCCACTCAACCATGCACTTACTCATTCCCTCTGGGGAGGAAAGAGGGAGAGAGAAGGAGGTATAGGAGTGGGAGGAAGGAGAGGGAGAGGAGATGAAAGAGGGGCGTAAAGTGCAAAGGAGGAGAGGAGAAAAGAGGGAAATGGCCAAAGAAGGAAGGAAGTGATGAAGGCGAGAACATGGCTGGGAACATGGTGACTGATGCACAGTGATCTACTCCTACACTTAAATACAATATTTCGTATTAGTTCTACTTTAAAACATTACTGAGGGAAATATTTATATAACTGTTAATAGATTAAGAAAACAAAACCAAACATACATTTACACTTTAAAGGTGGGGTAGGTAAGAATGGAGAAACCAGCTCGAGTGCGCTAGAATTTGAAAATACACAGCCGGAAAAAATCTGCCCCTTCCTTCAGACTTCCTTACAGAGCCCCTCCTCCAACACACACGAACACGCACATGACCAATGAGGGCACGAGATACGTTTGTGCGCAGATGGAAGGCTGACAGGCAGGTAGGCCATCCAGTTATTTTTAGATGATTGGTCGTGCTTTTTACAGCGCCACGACTTCCACAGATGATATTTTTTTATGTATTTATTGTCAAAGCATTTAATATATTCATTGCCATCGGGATGTTAAGAGCATTCCATGGAATATAACAAAAAGTGTTTCTGAAATAAATTACATACCCCACCTTTAGTTTTAAAGTGAGTTTCAAATGTGTTTTTAAACATGGCATAAAACAGTAACCAACAAATGCGCTACTTACTCCAACTTGAGTAACATTTCCTCAAATCTGCAGTCCCAGGCTGTTTTCAAAGGCCAGTCTTTATTACATTTTGAATATTGGTGACTCGTTTTAAAAGATTAATAATTTCAGTAAAAGCCAATGGATTCATTTAAAGTATTAAGTAGACGGTCTAATCTTAGTTTTGGGAGGATTTGAAGATACATTTAGAACAAAAAAAAGCCTATCTGTATCTCAGTTAAAGTAGATAGTAGATTAGTTAAGATAATTATAAATTAGCAACACCTTGACCAGCTTCAAAATGTAAATGTTAATACATCAGTATTGATTAATTTCACTCTGCCCAATTATTATTTTAATCCAAGTGGTCCTGAAGTAAAAGCAACATTTAAACCGTGGTAGCCTACTATTTTAATTGAAGAAATGCGTCGGTATGTCTTCCACCTCTGCAGATAAATAGAGAGAGGAAGAGAGAGAAGACGAATGGAAGAGGACATGTAGAGCTGCTGAATAAAGATGGAGATGGAAAAAGAGAAGAGCTATAAGCCACCAAAAACATGCAGAAGGAACAAGATGAGAGCGGTGGAGAGTGAGGCAGAAAGTGCAAGAATTCATGTACTGGTGGGGGAAAAGAGAGAGAGAGGCTATAAGCACGAGCTAAGAAGAGAACATGTAGAGACAAAAAGAGAAAGGGAGAGGGAGAGGGAGGGAGAATAAACTCTTTCCTCCCTAATGGGTGAGTGAGCATCGGGAACAGTCAGCTGAGTCCATGTCAGGAGAAGCAGAACCTAAACGAGAGCGGAGCTTTACATGCACAGTTCAGGCCGCTAATGGACAGCAAGCGGCGCAGAGCAAAGATGGAGCAGGTAGAAAGGAGACCTTGGGAGATGTTTTAATACAAAACCAGTCCCTTTATGCTCTTTACTTTACGTTTCAGTGTAGCTGGAATCGACTGGCTCACGATCTGATAAATCGCAAGCAGCGCAGGAAAAAATAAAATACACATGGGAGATGCTTTGATTAAAAAAAAGAAGTCTTAAAACTCATTTGGGGTAACTTACTGCTGCCGCTCTGTTTAATAGATGGCAGCGAGGAGTGGGTAGAGGGGAGGTGACATCAAAGTGCCGTTAGTGATAGAAATGCATTAGATATAAGCAACGGCCACTGAGCTTGGGGAATTTCAAAGCTTCAACAGTTTTGCTTCCTATCCTGGGATCGTGGTGTTTTTATCCCTTTGAGGGTGTTTTTCCCGCTGAGGAGAGCGGGTGACCGTGGCTGATTCTATTCAATAAAGCAAATGACACGTGCACTCTAAGCTCCTAGTTTTTCTGTTTTAATGGACAGCAAAGGAAGGAGAGAGAGAGAAGGGGGAGAAAGTGTCTCCAAGCTAATTTAGTGTTTTCACTGCCTGGAGCTGGTTAGTGCTCACTTCGGTGGATAGGAGGCAGAGGGGGAGGCAGGGGGGAGAAGCAAGGGAGAAATCCTAAAAACTAATACCAATACAACATATTACAGCCCTGCAATAAGAAGTTTATTGCATATTTCAGCAAAATAGTAAGAACGGGTATTGGAAACAGGTTCCTCAAACATTGAATATGTAGCCATGACAGATTTTACCACTTTCCAAAATGTCATATTTGAGCTGGCATCAGATACACCTGCTCAGGGAAACAAATGATCATTAACACATGTTGATTATACTCTGTGTATTGTGTGCAGTATATCTATGTTGGAAAACGACCTAGCCCAAGGCTCTCTGTCTAGTAATATGATTAAACATATTAATTTAGAAATATGCATCGTGTAAGCAGATTATTTATGTGCATATTGTATAGATGGACCCTTTTTCTACAGCTGGTCTTCAACAAAGCAGGAGCTCCCTTAAGGCCTGCGTCATGTCAGTTGATAATGTGCCTTAATGATGCATATTCCCATACTCCTAAACAAAGTTACAGACCAATTTGTTCCATTTGCCTGCCTTTCCCTGATTGGTATGCGAGGCTTAGGGCCAGCAGATGTGTATTACCACTGCACAAATTCAGAGATATCATAAATTATATCACAATTACTGAGACACGATGACAAATGAACATCATTTAGAGAAATTGCAACAAATGTTTTCCGTGGTGAATGGAGACATGATCAGATGGGCAACACAAACCCAGACTTTTACTGGGTGAAAACAAAATGTTCAGGCTCTCAATCTCAAGTAATGTGTGTCTCACAGCAACAGACACGTCCAACGAGAGTTTCAACTCCTTAAATCTTTATCAAACCCAAGTCTCTATCTACCAGCCAGCAGACTCTTAACTCTTAGTGTCTAAGACCTGAGAATAAAACCGTACATCTTTCCAAACGACTCCTGCTAAAGGAAGGAGCACAAAGCAACACTTTGACAACACCGGTACTCTCATCATAGAGCTACACTGAACAAAAATATAAACGCAACACTTTTGTTTTTGCTCCCATTTTTCATGAGATGAACTGAAAGATCTAAAACATTTTCTACATACACAAAATAAACATTTCTCTCAAATATTGTTCACAAATCTGAAAAAATCTGTGATAGTGAGCACTTCACCTTTGCCGAGATAATCCATCCCACCTCACAGGTGTGGCATATCAAGATGCTGATTAGACAGCATGATTATTGCACAGGTGTGCCTTAGGCTGGCCACAATAAAAGGCCACTCTGAAACGTGCAGTTTTGCTTTATTGGGGGGTCTGGGGGGGGTCCGAAAACCCTAGGGTTAAACCCTAACCCCCCTAACCCTAACATGTCACCCATTGAGCATGTTTGGGATGCTCTGGATCGGCGTATACGACAGCGTGTTCCAGTTCCTGCCAATATCCAGCAACTTCGCACAGCCATTGAAGAGGAGTGGACCAACATTCCACAGGCCACAATCAACAACCTGATCAACTCTATGCCAAGGAGATGTGTTGCACTGCGTGAGGCAAATGGTGGTCACACCAGATACTGACTGGTTTTCGGACCCCCCCAGACCCCCCCCAATAAAGCAAAACTGCACGTTTCAGAGTGGCCTTTTATTGTGGCCAGCCTAAGGCACACCTGTGCAATAATCATGCTGTCTAATCAGCATCTTGATATGCCACACCTGTGAGGTGGGATGGATTATCTCGGCAAAGGAGAAGTGCTCACTATCACAGATTTGTTCAGATTTGTGAACAATATTTGAGAGAAATTGTTATTTTGTGTATATAGAAAATGTTTTAGATCTTTGAGTTCATCTCATGAAAAATGGGAGCAAAAACAAAAGTGTTGCATTTATATTTTTGTTCAGTGTATATCTGGCAATGTGTGTGTGTGTGGTGGGATTCGGAAAAATCCATGAGATGATGTATCAAAAAGCGGAAAAAAAGTATCCCCCTGCCAGTTTAGAGTTTCCTTGTCAATGTAACTAAATAGCTCTCTATTTAATGGACAGCAAACAGAGGAGGGAAGGTGAAAAAGAAGATATATCTAAATAGGGCTGGATATTGAAAAATGATCCCTTGTACTGTGCCGCTCGCTCTCTACAGCATCCCTCTTTACCAGCGGGAGACGGTGTGAGAGACACAAGGAAGGATACACGGGGAAGATATTTAAAACGTGTCTCCAATCAATTTAGTGTTCCCAAGCGCCACTGTAACGTAATACTGTGGCTCTCTATTTTATTGACAAAAAGTGCATGAGACTGATGAGTCGAATGAAAAACGAGTCGCTGGAGACTTAGGAATCCTCTCAAACCTCATTTGTGAGCTCTGGTATTTACTGCTGCTATCAGATGTGGATTAGAAGCAGATCACAGAGGAAAGTCGTTTTATCTCCTTCACTCGCACGCAGTATTATTAAATCATCACTGTCTCGGAGAAAGCTTCTATCTTCCCAGTCTGACATTCTCCAACGACTAATTAGGTTGTTTAAAACAGCGTGTCATGTCCAATATATCTCCGCGCCTCGTTTGGAGCATGAACACAGTTTTTAAAACGTAAGTATTAGCCATATATTTTGTTTTACTGTCATTGCGTGGATAGCTGGTGTCTCGCGCCGCATGCAAAAGTGATGACTGTCTGGGAAATGTGATGTTTTAAGTGATCTCTGAAGATACATTTGGAACTTACAACACAGTTTTATTACTTCATGACAGACTATATATCCTTTATTTAAACAGGTAAAAGATTAAAATCTCTTTTCCAAGAGTGACCTGGCCAAGAAGGGCAACATGTACAAAGTTACAACAGATAAAACACAGACATGACAGGCAGACAAATACAGCTGTAAAACACAAATAAAATGGCACAATAGCCGGTCAATATGCGAAGTAAAACAAACTATTAAAAATCATTCAAAACTGGCAAAATTGAAAAAGATTTTAGGATATACGAGCACTCACATCTACCAATGGTGCCGTGTTCTCTGTCCTTTAAGATGGACCTCAATTCCCCCATAGTGACCACATGTTTCCGACGTGTGTTTGCATTCATGTAATGGTTCACAGCATCGGACATCTTTAGAGAGCCGGGTAGTGCATTATTTTATTGGTCGGTCATTTTTTAAATGTCCAAATGCTTCCCAAGGAGTTGGAAAGATCTAAGTAATCTGTTACAAAATAAAGAAAGATTAGATTTTTCATTTACCATTCATTTAATCTTCTAATAATAATAATAATAATAATACATAATGTTTATATAGCGCCTTTCACGAAACCCAAGGTCGCTTCACAAGTCGGGCGGGGGGGGGAGTAGGGGAAAAGAGGCAGACAGGTCAGGGAGGGGGGGGCAAGCAAGTAACGGAAAAATAAAAATAAACCTATCAAACTAACTATATAGTAGGGAAAGCCTTGGTGAAAAGGTGCGTTTTGAGGGCTTTCTAAACATAACTCTCCATGTGTACTTCCATGTTGACAAAGTTCACAAAATGTGGTAGTTCAGTTAAAATGCTGTGCAAGACTTAAAGGTGGGGTAGGTAATTTTGGAGAAACCAGCTCGAGTGCACTAGAATTTGAAAATACACAACCGGAACAAATCTGCCACTTCCTTACAGAGCCCCTCCTCCAACACATACGAACGTGCACATGACCAATGAGGGCACGAGATAAGTTTGTGCACAGATGGAAGGCTGACAGGCAGGTAGGCCATCCAGTTACTTTAGCCGGGCCGGCTCAGATGATTGGTCGTGCTTTTTACAGTACTACGGCTTCCACAGATAATGTTTTTTTATGTATTTATTGACAAAGCACTTCAGATATTCATTGCTATCGGGATGTTAAGAGCATTCCATGGAATATAACAAGTGTTTCTGAAATAAATGAAATACCCCACCTTTAAATTATAATTAAAAAAGCATTATACTATACCAGTTAAACACTGTATCTAGTGTTATCCTGACGGCTGTATGCAGACACTCTTGCGTTAAAGTAAAAAAACAATGTGCCTGTTCCATATTGCACTTCATCCGTTTATCTAAGGTTTTATTACATCAAACAAGGGATTCAGATGTGATGACACTGCCAGCATAGTATGGGATACACTGGAGTTGGTTTATGTTGTGTTTCTAAAAAGTTGGTGTTTCAGCAGGGATCAGGGCTCTGCGGGATTGTCTGATGCATTTACCTGAGTACCGAATCAATAAAGAAAAACAAACTCACTCTATAGCTATGATTATATTAGAAACCACTAGAGCACATCTGCACTGCTGCAAGGTTACCAAGTTCAAAAGCAGCCTTATCCTGTCAGTGCTCTGTAACACACACACACACACACACACACACACACACACACACACACACACACACACACACACACACACACACACACACACACACACACACACACACACACACACACACGGAGAAGGGTAGAAACAGTAGTCAATGAAAATACTCAGTGGAGAACACAACATGTTGGTTTGGGAGTGATGTGGTGTGAGATAAATGGAGGAGGGGGTGAGGAAAGGGAGGAGGGAAACAGGGTAGCGATGCAATGAAGACAACAGAGGAAGAAGAAGGGAATCCATGCATCGCTCCACTGGGAGACTCCATACTTCCTCCAGACCTTCAAGTCAGAGCGATATACCACCACATAGTGCACACACACACACACACACACACACACACACACACACACACACACACACACACACACACACACACACACACACACACACACACACACACACACACACACACACACACACACACACACACACACAGAAACAGACACACACGCTATCCCCCACCTCTGTCTCTCAACTCCCTGAACAACTGTCAGCTACCTCAGAACCCCTCAGGAGGGAGTGTGTGTACTTCAACTACATGTCATCCATGTACAGTGTGTGTATGTGTGGATGCCTGGGACGGTCTCAGTCAGTGTGCATGTGTATCTGTGAAGTTAGATGACTGTTTTTTATTATTATTCCAAAAGAGACAATGTGTCTTTTTTTATAAGCAGTTAAAACAAATCAAAATTGGAATAAAAACAAATATGCTTTGCAGCTTGAAGATTTAACCATTTCTAATTTTCTGTTTCCTAATTTGGAAGTACGATGATGCATAATCACTGCCTCAGTTGCATTTTCTTCCCATTTATTTCCTTCACTTTAGAAGCATTTCCTGAGCTGTGGCTGTCAAAAAAGGACCAAATATATCCAACTAACTTTTTTAAATCAGGATATTTTTGGGTGGAAAATGTGTGCTTTTGCGGTTTGAAATGCAAGTCTGTATTTACATGTGTATGTCTCTCCATTGCAGCAGCGTGTGTGTGTGTGTGTGTGTGTGTGTGTGTGTGTGTGTGTGTGTGTGTGTGTGTGTGTGTGTGTGTGTGTGTGTGTGTGTGTGTGTGTGTGTGTGTGTGTGTGTGTGTGTGTGTGTGTGTGTGTGTGTGTGTGTATACATTATATAGGTTAAGAGGTTGGTTAACAAGTTATTAGTGGTCCTACTGTGATGCCTGTCACTTTGTGTTTTGTTAGAGGCTGTTGTAGCTCTGCTAAACTGAATCAATACACAATATCTATTGCTCACATGTGCACACACACACACACACACACACACACACACACACACACACACACACACACACACACACACACACACACACACACGTACGCGCCATAGAAGTTGCACAGTCAGCAACATTGTCCAATCAAGAGCTGTTTAAGAAGATAGAGAGAGCTGTTTTGTGTGTGTGTGTGTGTGTGTGTGTGTGTGTGTGTGTGTGTGTGTGTGTGTGTGTGTGTGTGTGTGTGTGTGTGTGTGTGTGTGTGTGTGTGTGTGTGTGTGTGTGTGTGTGTGTGTGTGTGTGTGTGTGTGTGTGTGTGTGTGTGTGTGTGTGTGTGTGTGTGTGTGTGTGTGTGTGTGCTTTGGCGAACAAGAAAGGCATTTAAAGAGGTGTTGCTCCCGTTAATGAATGGAGCTGCTTGAATTCACATGCTGCTAATTCATCAATAACCTTTTAGGGTAGCTGCCAATATGTGTGTGTGTGGGTGTTTGCATATATGCACACCAAGTTTCGCATATAGCCTATTGGTTAACCTCAATAACACACTAAAATATATGTACATTTCCAAGCGTGTTTTTTTCTAAAAGTTTTTAAAAGTTTTGCGACAAACAACGGATATCTCAAACTCATCACCTTCAAGACAATACACGTGGTTCCCAGTTTTACGTTCCCAGTTCTATTTACAGTAAAATTAATCATTGCTTTATGAAAGTTATAGTATAACTTTTTTGCTGATTCTGTTTAGAAAGGTGTAGATTTAACTGTATGATCAATTTGTGATGCTGTTGAATTACATTGGGTTTTACTTACAGGTGTTTCCATTATTTTGACCACCTAACCCACTGAATCTCTACCATGTCATTCTTTGATAATTATGAAACGGCTGATGTATAATTTACTCACTTTGGCTGACAGGTAGCGTTCGTGTGGTGGCGGTATACAGAGTGCAATAAAAAATGCATACTTAGCTATTTATGGAGCGGAAATGTCAGTGTTTTGCGAGGGCGGACCACATGGTACTTTATAACTCGTCTCACCACAACACTCCTGTGTGTGTGTGAGGGTAGGAAGGAGAGGTGAAATGTGTGTGTGTGTGTGTCATGAGCATTTGACTGCTAAAGAGCTGAAAAGCCATGAATCAATACTGCTAATGAGAGTCTTAAAGCTGGGAGAGGCGGGAGAGAAAACCTCTCACCCTGTTCTTTCAATGTGTCTTTCCCACCTTCTTCCCTCCCTTCGTTCCCTCCTCCTCCTCCCCTCTCTGTCTCTCTCACTCACACTAACTTTTTTTTTCTTTCCTCCCATTAGTGGTTTGCACCATTTTGTTGCTCCCTCCACTTTCCTTCCATTTCTTAAACCCACAAGTGGGCGTCAGGTGGTAAACCGTACCATCATCTCCTCCTCTCAAATGCACTTTGCTGCGCCTCTTCACTCGGACAAATTGAATATTCCCTCTAAACACTTTTTTCCATGAGCGGAGGCATCTCATGTTCTGCTCCCAGGGATCCACAAACTTTACGTCAGGCCCCCTGCACTCAAAACCTTCCTGTTATCTGCACAGAGATATCCTGCAGCTGCAACACATTCATGCCTTAACGGCCCGTCTACACAGCGGCGGCGTGCGTTGAAAGCTTCACCATTCACTTTGAATGGGGTGACGTAACTTTTCGCCGAACTGCATTATGGGAAGCGACACGGAGCTTTGTTGGCGTGGCTCGCTGCAAAACTTGAGCAATGTTCAACTTTTGAAGCCTCGGCAGAAGCGTCAGCCAATCGAATCAAATGCCAGTACAAGCTCTAGCCAATCAAACCGCTGCTTGTGTGTCAGGGGCGGGAGATTCATGTGATTGGTTGTTGGTCGAGTTTCAGACACGCCCGCCGGCAAGCCTCAACGCACGCCGCTGTGTAGACGGGCCGTAAGGGCCTATAGCGGGGTACTTGCAATTACTAGCTTCTTTTCTACACATTATATATATTTCACAATTTTGCAGAATAATGCAGGTCATACAGAATTCGTACCTTTACCACAATTCCCGACAGCCAGAGTTTTCCATGAATGTGTACCATAAAGAGTGAACTCTATACACAATTGCTTTTATAGACATGAATTCTAGATTATTTCTTATCAGTATTATATTTAAGTTGAAAAGACTGCACTATGTCACAACATGGTGGAAAGAATATTTATCAGGGCATGTCACCTAATTTGCAACATGATCAAATCATCACAATGGTATACTTACAACATACTGTATTCACATCACAGCCAAAGCCCTGATCTCGTAAAATAACCCCCGAATATTTAGTATTAAAATGTTTTGGGTGAAACTCGATGCAGTAGAGGTCCAGGTACTCTGACTTTTCCAATCCCTGGAATGGGTCAAGCTTCAAAAACCCTGGATCCCACATTTCCTATAATGCAACCTAATATCTTTTGCGAGAGACTCTCAATTGCCTCTTTAAAATCTATTTTTAAGACATGCTTCCTTCTTGTCTCCAATAACAAACACAGTCTACTTCTGGCACTTCTATTCTATTTACTCGATAAAGCTCTCAGAGTCATGGGAGACATTTTACAACAATTTGCACAGTGTGTAAAAAGCAAATTCAATGAGCTGTCAGGTTATTGCAGTGGTATAAAAGTGCAATATGTATCACTGAAATGTAGGTGAGTATTTAATGATAAAGTCTTGTTCAATAACTTTATTACAAAAATACTCAAAATTGCACTTGAACACTTATTTATTACTTTCCAACAATGCCTATCCATCATGTAACTGTGAACAGAAAATTGCAGACCTCATGTTTAAACCAACAGATTACAGTCAAGGAAGTGTCTGCTTGAATGTTATTGCATTTCTCATTATCTTTATGGATGTAAAAAGAGCAATATGTGAGTGATGTCATTGATTTATATATTGCAGTAAATAGGTTAAAACTAGCCTGCTTGGTGCTTTGCAAGAAACCACCTATCGAATAAAGAAGTAACAGTATTACTGATTAATACAGTCGGATGAAAAAGGAGGTGGTGGTGGAGAAGTGATAGTTTAGGGACTGGGTAGCTCTGAGGTGAGGTGCGTTTGATAAATGGCTGACTGAGCGCGGCATCGTTTAGAGTTATTAATAAAACACAGACGCTGTATCGATCCATGACACAGGCGGGGCCCAGCGCCGGCAGATATGCTCTCTCCGATATAGATTTACATATGGCCCCTGTTCTCCCGTATGGATTTAGTGGCAAAGCTCAGAGTGTTTCTGAGGCTTTGACAGATTAGGCCTGTCCAACCTGCTGAAGTTTGGAGAAGAAATATGAGTTAGGGAGAAAGATGTATTTACTGTATATGAAGAGAGGCAGGGAGAGGTCAGAAGGGAGATACTCAGATCAACGCGGTACATGTGGAGAGCTAAGCAGAGCGGACAGGTGTCAGCGTCACAGTGAAACCCCCCCCCCCCCCCCCCCCCGGTGAAGCTATCGAGGGGGAGAGCTGTCAACATTCAGTTAGAACTCCTAATCATTTCCTCCGACTCCCACAACGTACAGCCCGTCGTCGCTATTCATCATCCTCCACGAGACATCTTGGAAAGAAGTTCTTAATTTACTGTGATTGTGAGACTGTTTGCATATAAATCGCTGATTGTAATTTGGAGGGCGGAGAAACCGAGAAGGGGAGGTTTATTTCAAACATTTCTTTCCTTCCGTCTTTGTCTTGAGGAAGGAGCGGATCTCACGGATTAAGTTCCCCGCTACTTTCACACAAACACACAACAACACAATCACAGGCGCACATACACGACCCATCTTCTTTCCCCCATGAAGGCACGTGCAGGGGTCCAGGGATCACCCAGAATGCTTTGCCCTGCATTGTTGAGCTCTTCTTTTCAGTGCATTAGAGGGGGGTGAGAGGCTCTTCTTTGCCAAAAGATGGGTCAGGCCCTTTTCGCTGCCAGCATCCTTCTTTCACCCAGGCCTCTGTCTCCCAGGGCAACTCTCTTTCTTGTCCGCTGCATGGGTGTGTATATCTCTGAATATGTGTCTGTATACATGTGTGTGTGTGTGAGGAAGAGCACAAGTGAAAGAGGAACATGAAAGGGAAAAGCAGGCTCGGTGACTCGCTGCCAAACCTTCTCCAATTTCCTCTCCACGACTAATCTGATTGGCTGCTCTGATGCTCCGACGGTGAAAGGAGAGCAGGATTGGACGATGCCGGCAGGAATTGAGCAGGCAGTGGGACGGACTTGGCTGGGAAGGTTTGGGATGAGGCAGGAATTTGGGCAGATTTCCTCCTATAGGACTCTTTCGGGGGAATCATTATGTGTCGATGCGTCTGTATGGCGTGTATGTTTGGAGCTTCCCTTCAAGTGCTTAATTTGTGTGCGTTTGCAGTTTCACATGAGCGTCCCGTTGGATTGAAGGGCAGAGGAAGCTTTTGATTTAGGGGGGAATAAAAGGCTGAGAGGCCAAGGGAGAGAATGAGGAAACTCTATCTGTTCACCCGATTTAGGATTACCAAGAAAAGCATGAGGGCTGTTGCAAAGAGGGGGAGGTGGAAAAAGAGAAACACAGGGAATTCGAGATATAGAGAGGAACAATGAGGACGGAGTAAACAAAATCAACGGGGATCGGAATCAGGCTAATCAGCAGGTACGCTTACTACAATCCCGGAGAACACTTTCTTCCTATACTGTAACCATCCATTTGTCATGGCTGGAGGGTAAGGTACACAGGACCCAAATGCAGAATATTGTTTGAAAGCTGAAATAATTGTATTGCGGAACTAGGCCAGGCAACAAAGTAAAATAAGCCAAGGCAAAACATAAAAATCCCTCTGAACAAAATCCTTCCAACAACATCAATAATCTCACAAACGACAGAAAGAAAAAACAGAGCTTAAATGCACAAAAGACACACAAACAAGACACAGGTGAGGAGGGAGGAGAAAACACAGGGGCACAAGGCGAACACAATCAGGGGCCGTTTCTCAATCTCCAGGAAACTGGCTTCCAAGCCAATATTTCAAGGATGCTACGTCATCGAGTGCCGCCGAAGGGAAGGACTGTTCCAATCTCCAGCATACTTGGAATTCCACCGAGGCCGCGTCCTTGGTTCGGGGGTAATTTCGAGGCTGCACATGGGTAGACTTCGCGTCCTTAAAATCCCCACAATGCTTTGCGCACGGACCAATTTCCCCAAATCTGTGGCGGAAAATGTAAGGCGGGGCCTCTCATATGACGCACACCTGCACACTTGCTCGCCTTTTCCACTCTTCGTTTTCCGAATGCCAGGAAGGATTCTTGCCTCGCTTCTGAAGCAAGTGACTCGGAAGACATGTGCTACCAAGCAAGCATCCTCGCGATTGAGAAACGGCCAGGTAATCAGGTAGGAGGGAACACACAGACAGGAAGCAACAGTCAAGACGGGGGGTGAACACTTTTCAAAATAAAACAGGAAACCAAAGACAGATCTAGACAAGACAAAACACAACACAGACAGATCGTGACACCATTATCACAGTGTAACTCACCTGATGTACATCAAATTGCAGCAAGGCTAAGTATACAGCTATGCTAGAGGCTCTGTGAGGTTGCACTAGCAGGGCTTTAAGCTAAATGTGAACATTCTCACAATGAAGTATGGGTAATGTTTACCCTGCAACAGTCTAATTGTATTATATGCTTACATGCTTTTTCCTAATAAGCACTAAATACAAAGAAAATCAAAGTACTCCAAAAATACAATTTGACCTGTGGCCTTATATAGAAAGTTAAAGGATCACCGAAGTCATACAAGTCATCCTTAGGGACGCGTGGATGTATGTGTGAAATTACATCGCAATCCATCCAAAAAATGTCAAGACATTTCCCTGAAAACCACAAATGTCAAACCAATTTTGGCAAAAGACCAAAGTCAATAGGATTCATCCTTTGGGAATCATGAATGTCCGGACAAGTTTTCATAGCAATCTATCAAAAAAAGTTGGAGCTTTTTTGGTCCTGAGCAAACTGGCGGACCTACCGACAGAACGGCATCGCCTTCCCTAGAGTATGTTGAAACCTTCACAAAATGTGTGAAACAGCAACATTATAACCCAGATGTCACTGTTGAACATCTCATCCCAAAAGCCTTACCTTGCTGCTCAAACAGCCTCCGCTCCTCTGGGGAAGCTTTCCACAAGATTTGCTCCCATTCAGCCACAAAGTCTTTAGAGAGGATGAGCAATAATGCTGAGAAATAAGACCTGGCTTCAAGTAGGCTTCCCAGTTTATCCAAAAGGTGTTTAATCGGGCTGATAGCAGGCCTATCAAGTTCTTTACACCAAACATGGAAAGCCATCTCCTTAAAGGGGTCATATTATTTGTATTTTATTCCTCTACTGTGGTATTAATGTTCAAAAAGCTCTTTATTTTCCTCACACTGCCTGTGCTGCAGCACCTCTTTTCACCCTCTGTCTGCAACCAGAGCTCATCTGCTCTGATTGGTTATCTAGGTGTGAGAGTGTTATGTAGTGATTTCATAATAGCCGCGTTCACACCGCAGTACTTTTCCCACTTTAGTTCCGATATAGTTCCGAAATGTCGCGTTCACACCAAAAAGAGCCGGAACTAAAATGAGTTCATAAGAACCTTTTTCCCCCCTTCTCCGTCCCTGCTAGAGAGCAGGGACTTTCGTGGGAGAAAAAGGTTCCTATTTCTGATTGGCTGGGCGGAATACAAACCACGCCCCGTAAAACTCAAAAAATGTTTTGTGAAGCCGCCATTTTATTATCCTAGCATTAGCATTATTATTATTATTAGCATTAGCCCAGCGCAGAAACGCAGAGAGACTAACTTATGGCAACACAACATAAAACATGGGAGCGGTGGAGATGAGGAGGTGTCGGCGTTCTGGAGATTTACTCGGAAGGCTTCAGTAGAAGCTGCTGGGAGTCCCAGCAGCTTCTACTGAAGCCAGTCCCCAACTCCGGGGACTTCCGGCCGGGGACTTCGGGTGGCAGTATACGCCGTGAAGTTGTTTGCGGCCTGCCAGTAAACCCAAAGCAGAAGAAGAAGAAGTGACGTCAGCGGCTTCATTTGCCTAATCCTCCCCCAGGAACTTATTCCGGTGTGAACGCGATCTGTACTTAGTTCATGAGAACTAAAGAGTTCTCATTAACTAAGTTTTCATGAACCTTTGTGGGAAAAGTACTGCAGTGTGAAAGCACCTTATGTTACAGAAGTAAACAAAGGAGTCCAATGGAGGCGTTTCAGGCAGGGGGGAGTGTGTGGGAGGGAGACTCTCTCTGGCATGAATTTGGGGATTTAGCTTTTGCAGACCATTAACATGCACACAACTTAATAACACACTACAGGAAAGGGAAAACCCCCCAAAAGCATAATGGCCCCTTTAAAGACCTGGCTATAGTCATATTGAAACCGGAATGGGCCTTTCACTGTTGCCACCAAATTATAAGAACACTGTTGTTTGAACCATTATGTTATGTTCTACTACTAGAGGTTCGGTTATACTAAGATTTACATTAATTAGAAATAAGGCTGCTCCATTACACAAGGGGTATACTGGAGCGAAATTAAATCAATGCTTTCCGTACGTTATACATTAGGAATGTACCTCGTCGAGTTGGTGTACATGAATAATTGCAGCAAAGTAAACAGTCATTAACTCTGACACGCTGGCACTACACAGTATAAGCAACAAGACATTTTACACAGCAAACAGTCCAAATCCAAACAGGGATACAAAGCAAGACACGCATAAACGGTCTGAGTGGGAGGGAAAGAGGCGGGGGTAAAGGTGAGAGGAAAATAGAAGAGAGGATAAAGGAAAAATAAGGTGAGAAGCTAATGAATAAATAAAGAAGACACTCGCCAATTCAGAGGAAGAAAGCAGCGCGGATTAAGAGGTGTACAGATGCGGAAAAAGAGAGTCGGAGAGAAAGAGAGATGGAGAGGGGGGGGAGGAATGAGAGAAACAAAGACCTCACAACGTCGGGAGTGCTGCTGGGCATCCTCAGAGGAAAACAGAGCAGACTCCTTTGTAGTTGCAGAAGAAGCTCCAGGTCTTCGTGGATGTGTGCATTAGCTGGTCCTTGAATTAGTGGCTCCCAAAGGTCTCTCTTTTTCTCTCCCTCCCTGTTCCCTGTGTTTATCACTTTCTCCATCCTTCTATCGCTCTCAGCCCGGCTATTTTCATCGGTTTATCGCTTGCCTCTTCACCTTTTCTCTGTATCTGTCTATCTTCACCTCTTTCAGGCTGTCTTTCCATTTTTTGCTTCTCAATCTCCCACACAAACGTTATCTTTAACACAGACACACAGCAGAAATAGAAACATTTGCGCACACACAGGAACGCACAAGTTACACAAGCGTACGTGCACGACACACACACACACACACACACACACACACACACACACACACACACACACACACAGAAACACACACACACACACACACACACAGAAGCACACACACACACACACACACACACACACACACACACACACACACAGAAACACACACACACACACACACACACACACACACACACAGAAGCACACACACACACACACACACACACACACACAGAAACACACACACACACAGAAACACACACACACACACACACACACACACAGAGAAACACACACACACACACACACACACACACACACACACACACACACACACAGAAACACACACACACAGAAACAAACACAAACACACACACACACAGAAACACACACACACACAGAAACACACACACACACACACACACACACACACACACACACACACACACACACACACACACACACACAGAAGCACACACACACACATAAACACACACACACACACACACACACACACACACAGACACACACACACACACCGACAGAAACACAGTGTTTTTCTCTCACATTCAAACAGCCTTTCCAAACCTGGCTTCCTTAGCGGGTTCCCAGGTGCGGAGCTCAACATCAAAACAAACTCCCTCATCGTTTTCTTGTTAGGGAAATGCTGAAACTAAAAAATCCACAAACTGAAATTGACAAATTAATCACAGCAAGCTCTGGCAGTTTTTTCTTTCTTCTTTTCTTTTTAAATTGTTTAGTCTACCTCCCTCTCACTGTGTATCCCTTTCATTGGGTAGAGGTGAAACTCAAGTGATTTACTGTGCTAACCGAGCTTTGTTTTAATACAAATGGACTCTTGTGGGTGGTTCATTTAGGTGTGAGAGGCTTCTGAAAATGTTCTTAGGTACTTCAAAGAATCTTTGCTTAAGAACACCTTCTTTTCGCCTAGTTCGCTCGATTATACTTCATAAGTACAGTCATGTGTTTTTATTATAGCTTTACTGTGACTGGTTTTATCTCCAAATATTACATGTTAGACGCTTTTATCCAAAGCGACATAGGGGTGGGCGATATTGAAAAATACATTATCATGATATTTTTCAAGCAGTATCACGATAGACGATATATATCAGGATATTTTTTCATGTCGGTTATTATTATTCAAGTTACTTAACAGAACAACCACCTACAAGGCAACAGAAACTAAAACAAAAAGGAGTAACAGACCAAAACAGCATTTCAAGCTGGTTTTATTTCTGAAATGAATCCCTGAATGAACAATTCAACATTTTGATATGGCTTCAAGGCACAGTTTCTCAGTATAAAAATTAACTTTCTGAGGTAGCACTAGCAGTGAACATCAATAAACATGAAAAGGAGGGTAAAACATAACTAAGTAAAACATAAAAAATCAATGAGGAAAAGTCAGTGCCAAACAATTAAAATGTAAACTTTAGACTTGAAGTGCAAAAAAAGACTTTAGCATAACTGAAGGGAAAAACTATATAAATACCTTATTGATCAAATAAATTATAAGCCAACAGAATCAAACAAGACAATAAATAAAGTGCAATACTGTCTGAATCCTGACTAGACAGCTTTAGAGCATGTCTTTCACATCAGTTTTTTTTTTTTATTATTTCTTTTCAATTATTTTTTTTCCAATTTTTTTATCACGATAGATACGATATCTCTGAAAAAGCATATCGTGGAGACCTAATATCGTCACGACGTTATATATCGTCATATCGCCCACCCCTACAACGACATGCTGACTACAGTGGGGTTTGAACCTGTGCTCCCCTGATCCGAACACCAACACACTAGTCCACTGCACCACACGCCTCCCAAATACATGGGAATATTCTTATTCTCATTATTGCCAGGTGTAGATGGACCTGTCCAAAGTTCAAAAACATGCTTCTAGCCTTTTAAGAGATGGCTTATCCATATAAAATGTTTTGTTTGTTAATTGCGTACACAAACAGAAATGTAAAAGTTTCAACGTGCTGCTTTATGTCAGTTTTGGATTCTTTCAATTCAATTTGTTTCCTGTTTAAACAGTCTGTTCAGTTAAAATAGTAAAGTAGTTTTCTACTGGTTTATATTTAACATCCTAAGTGCATCAGAGTAATAGCAGCATGATTTATTTCCTGTGGTTTTCATCGTTTTTGACCAAGTTTATACCAAGTGAGTGATTTAATGGCGGAGCTTACAATGGTAATTGTAGTCCCTGGTGAGGTTTGATGAAGCTCTGATGCTAAACAGACTGAATAAGTGACACTGGTGAGTCACTTCAGCTTGGGAATTTGGAGGGAAAGCTTTGTTTGATAACACCTGAAACACAACGCATATTTTAGTGTATGTAACTTAACTAAGTCACCTCTCTTTACAACACTCCTTTTAACATCAGTGGCAACAGTCATGCATACTATCAAACCTTTCCATCAGTTCCAGGATTCTTATCTTGTTTTGCCGCATGTAAATGTCCCCTCTCATTTCAATGGAGATGAAATGGCGACTTCTACATTCCTATTCGCCTGCAGACAGGTTACACTGCGATGCTGGATATCTGAGATGTTAATTCTGGGATAAAATGTTCCACCAGTCATTGCTGTGTGTGTTTTTCTCAGGACAGCTGGCATATTGAATTGAAGCCTCTGCACAGATCTCCAACCCCCGGCCTCAAGCCCTCACACGCCTCCTCCTGCTCTCCCCTTTTGCTCCTTTTGGCTGCGTCCTTCACCCCCCGACCATTCAACAGTTGGCACGGAGACAAGAAGCAAAAAGAGATGGCGGGGGGAAGAGTGGAAAGGCAGGGGGGAGGAATTGAGAGAAAGAAAGCGTATCGGTTGCACCTACAGTGAGTGCCCAGGGGCGGCGGGCAGAAATAGGGTTGTTAGTGAGGGGTTACAGTTGGAAAGTGTTCAGAAGCCACTGAGCTGGAACAGGAGACGATAAGGGCGTGCTCGTTCTGATGAAGAGCTCCCTGTTGAGTTATCAGCTCACCAGGGTTCAGGTTTTGGGGTTTTGTGTGTGTGCGCGTCGATGTGCACATGGTTTTGTGAGTGTATCGTCTAGTGTGGTTTTTTTAGCGTGTCTTTTGCCGCCATTTGTGTATTCCTGCGCTCTCCGAAGTGCCTCTTAAAAGTCTCTGTGCGTGCGTGATTGTCAGAAAGTCTCGGTGCGTGTCTGTCAAATGTCTCAGTGCGTGCGAGTGTGTGTGGCCTCCCCCACATCTGTTTATCTCATTGTATCAGTCCCAGCAGTAAGGGCATGTCTTCAGCGAGTCCCAGTCTGCCCATATGTCTGCCGTGATCCGTGAATAACTTTGCCTGCCAGTCTCAGACAGGGCCGGCCCTCTGCTCCACTCTGCACCGCTCGCTGACACACACAAACACACTCACACACACATACACACCAATGCTAATGCTCACCCTCTGTTATTTATGCACATAGGTCTTCTTCACGTATCCTCTGCTGCATGCTCTCAAGCACAGACACACGTAGGGGCACAGACATGTGCAGGCACAAATTCTGCTCAGGTATATAATTGAGGCAGGAACACGAGCGTACAAAAGCACACAACCGCTACACACACCTGCACACACACACACACACACACACACACACACACACACACACACACACACACACACACACACACACACACACACACACACACACACACACACACACACACACACACACACAAATAGAGAAAAAATCCAATTGCTCACAGATGGGTAATTGATGAAGGACCACAGGAAAATATACACATAAAGCCTCTCACACACACACACACACACACACACACACACACACACACATCGCTCTCATTTCCTCCATGCTAGAGGACACCAAGGTTTTTGACATTGAATCCAACAGAGGGAAGTAGTTTATAAGCTTCAATAAAGTCAGATAATAAGGGGTAAGGTAAATAAGGGTAAGGTTAATAAGCTCTGGGCGAGAAGCTGTGTTAGAACACAGAGCTGAAAAAGAAACAAAGAGGGCCAGGTTCACATAGATCAAAGTCTTACATCAAGATTACTCCTCTTGGAAAATAAACCACAACAAATTGGCGGCAGCCGAGGACTTCTCTCTGATTCTAACTGCGATAGCATCAATTAGCACTTCAAAGCAGCATCAGGGTTTTCTCGTGCTATCTTTAGATGCCAGTAGGCGTCTTTCAGCCTTTTCTGTCAATAACACTCAAAGTTGCCGTGGAGGGAGAAACAGAGGGGGAGTTTGTTGGAGGAGACGTGTTCACAAATGTTTCTCTTAAGTATCTGCGGAGGTCAGAATCACCTTAATAATTGGCCTCATTATAAAGACGAGCAGAGTCATGCGTTTCAAATAGCGAGACACACCGGCAGAAAAAGACGTTGGCAGAATAAATTGGCGCCGAGATGTGTTTGGGTGCGTGGGACTGTGTTGTTCTCCTGTTGTACATTCTGAACAACATAGCCTACTCTTCCCTGTCAGGAGAAAGTTCTAATGATGTGCATGAATTCATCAAGAATTGTACACCAGCCGCGCAGCATAGGCTACTCAGCGTTGAGGAGTTTTTGAATCACCATCTTCAAACGGCATGGTAAATTGTCATCAGCGTTGTTACATTTAACTCCAGACTGGAGCTGCACTCTGGGGATTGCTGTGTCCCGTGCGGTGGGAGGGCAGCGCGACCCTAATATTTCGGGCGAGACGGTCTGATTGCCGCTGATTGAGATAAGATTGCAATAAAGCACCGCTCGCTATGGCAGCCTTATGATTTCCTCCTGCGCTTTGTCAGCTGTTCACATTGAGCTGCTGTTCATTATCATGGAGAGCCTGTCGACTGTTTGGGGAATCCGGGGGGGAGGCTGGAGGGAAGAGACAAGGAGAGGGAGGAAGAGGAAGGGAAGGGGAAAAGGAGGGAGGGAAATCAAAGCAAAGTTTGGTAAACTTTTCCTGAAGGTCGTCCGAGAGCGTGGCTGGGACGGGCCCGGGGGAGGGCCAATCAAAGGCAGCTTTGTCAACCAATCAAACGGCAGGCGGCGTATCATCTTCAATCGGCAGAACGCGCCCGCGGAATAAAAGAAAGGAAACACGAGCGAGCGTGCTTCACTTTCTCAGAAGGTGGGTACAGAGAGATCCACCTTTATCAGTGTACTTTATCAGCGACTTAAGCGACTGTGACCTCCACAGCTATGAAGGCATTTCTGACACACACACATACACACACACACACACACACACACACACACACACACACACACACACACACACACACACACACACACACACACACTGATGACACATGATGCAACACACAAATGTACTCTTTCCCTCTCTTAGTTTTTTTTCTATTCACAAGCACACAGTCAAAAATGTAACACTTCCTCACACACACATGTACACACACACACACACACACACACACACACACACACACACACACACACACACACACACACACACACACACACACTGCTTGGTGCTGTGGGGCTGTTTACATAAGGCCTTGCCCTGGGAAAGCACTGTCATGCTGCCAATGCTGCCAGCAGCGAAAGAGCGAGTGAAAGAGATGGAGAGTGCGGGAGGGGGGGAGGGAGGGAAGGGGAGGTGGCGGGTGATGGAAGAAAGATAGAGCTTTGCCAGTCTGATGTGCTCACCGCCTGGGGGACCAGCGGTCACTCAGAATGAAGGATGAGGATGGACGGATGCAGAAAAAGGAATGCGAGATGAAAGAAGGAAGAGTAGTCGAAGAAAAATCTAAGCAAGGGAAGGACGGATTTGGATGGATGAGGAGATACACGGGAGGATGAGGAGGGGGAGGAGGGGGAGGAAGGAGATAGATTTAAGCGGAGTGAAGCAGGCCAAACTAAGCAGGGCAGAAGAATGGACCGACAAGCAGAGAACAAAGGAGGTTAGGGAGAGATTGGCATGAGGGGAGGATGGAGAGATGGGAAAAAAAGAGGGGAGAAAAAGATGGAGATGGAGCTGGAGAGGGGGGGAAGAGACCCAGAGTCCCCCTCGGTTTGATGCTGCTTCTCTTTGAGGCTCTAATCTATATGAACAAACACATCAGCTATGTTCACACACACACACACACACTCACACACACACACACACTTTGAACCTTCATGTCCGCACTCCAGGCTTAAAAAAGTTTATTTATTTAGCCGGGAGAGGGGGGGTTGAACTCGTGGGAGGGGGGGAGATGTACCCAAGGTCAAAACCACTTAAGTGTGTCCCTCTTTCTTCTTATGTAACCTCTCTCTCTCTCTGCATCTGAGCTGCATACTAAGGCACACACACTCTCAAGCACACACACACACACACGCACACGCACACACACACACACACACACACACACACACACACACACACACACACAGACACACACACACACACACAGGCATACTAAAGCAGGCGGGAGTGTATCGATTTAGCATGGTGTGCAGATTCCCACCACTGCCCCTATACGCAGATTAAAGGGAAAGGAGACGAACACACACACACTCTTGCTCCTGAATACACACACCTGCACGCACACACACACACACACACACACACACACACACACACACACACACACACATACACACTCTGCAAGGCAGCTTTTGCTCTCCAAGCTTTTTCCTTTATCAGTGCAAGTGCGGTATAATCATTATGCATATTCATTTTACGCATATTTGTAATTAGTTCTCAGGCGTTAAGTGGTTGTGACAGTATTTTCTAAACATGAGAGTTTAGAGGAGCCACTTTTTTGTATTGAATTTAACAGGGATGTGCAGGGGTGTGTGTGTGAAGGTGTGTGTGCGGCAGGCACGTGTGTTTGCATAATGATCATTCCCCTATGTCACAGCTTCTTGGGGTTCTCAGCGTGCCAGCTGCTATCCTCTGCTGAGGGACCGCACACACATACCTACACACTCACATGTCACACCCTCTCTGTTTCAACATTATCAGCCAGCAGTGCGCTTCTGTGTCTTCCTCCAGTCACGTCTCGGACTGATGCATGTGTGAGCCTCCAGGAGAGTGTGTGTGGCGACAGAGTGTGTGTGGCGACAGAGAGTGAGCCCTGTGTGATCTCTGTGTTCTCTCTGTTGGCTCTCCTCTGATACACTCTGTTCCCAAGCCATTAGTGGCCCATTGGACCCTCAGAGAGACTCCGACTACAAACCCAAAAGGAGCTCTTACTGGCATGCACTGAAGAGAAACGGCACGCTCTGCTCCATTAAAAGCATTTAAACTTATTTTGGTGAGCCTCACAGCTTTTCCTTTAACCTTTGGATCTGCACGCAGTCTTCCACACACACAAGCATAGACATATAAGATTCCTCTGAACTGTGGATTAGGAGCCAAACACAGCTCCTTGGCCCATTTCCTGCCATACAACATGAAAAGCGATAACATGTTTTGACCTGAAACTGAAATCCAAGAGATGTCAGTGTTTAATTGAGATCATATATTTGGCTTCTGTGCATCTCTTCGGATGTCAATTATTTATTTAGATCCGTCCCTGCTCCTCCAATCCAACACTTTCAACCTCTTTTTGTGCGAGAATTTATAGCGAGAATTCTCGTTATGCCCCTGATTTGGCGCCAGTTACTAAAGCCTTTTCATGCCTTTACATCTAATGTTTTTAAAGAAGAGGTTTCGGGTGATTTACAGAAAGAAAAGGACAACATGGTGCTGCACAATGAAGTAACATTAAACAGCAAATTTGACGAAACTAATTTAGGGCTTTACAGTGGTGGATTATCCAGCTCAGGAAATATTCGAGGCTGTGGAAGTTGTTTTTCATGCTGTACTAGGATGAATGGCAGCAGAGCCTCTTTTATGTGAGGTGAGAAGAGGACTCATTCTTGACAGACTGTGCGTAGAAAGAGCAGGAAGAGTAGACAACCCTGCCCTTTGGCATAAATGTATGATATGATTATTAGATTGCTTCCTGTGGGCACAGTGGAGTGGTTCTGCATAAACAGTGTGCACCATTAAAGTAGGATGATAGCTTGATTGTATTATGAAGATATGAAATTCGATCAACCTTTCACTTTGGTCACTTTCTTTCTATGAACATCGTGAAAATGAATTCTAATTGCCCACAAAAATGAAACAAATCATTTCCAAACACTAATTAATTTCCAGACAAATACTGAACCTGATTGCTCGGTCAGTTTCTAAGTCCTCCTGTAGCTGCATCATAAGGAAAACATCGCAATGGTTTGCCATCGGAAATAATGAATGTGTGAAGGAAGTGGTCAGAGAATAACACAATGCTGCTATCTGTCAGATGTGTTCCATCATTTTACAAATAACATCTTATCAGGTCTGTGGAGAATGTGTGTTTTTCTCACAGTGCTGTCAGACCTTCCTCTGTGTCTTCTGGTATTATATTTTGGAAATCTCAGTATTCTGGACAAACAAGAAGCTGGATACTGGATTTAAGAAAAAGTAATTCAGAGAAATAACAACATTGATACTCAATCAATCAATCAATGTTTATTTATATAGCCCAATGTCATAAATGTTACATTTGTCTCAGTGGACTTCACAGTGTGTACAGAATATCAGTATGACAATACGACACCCTCTGTCCTTAGACCCTCACATCGTACAAGGAAAAACTTCCAGAGAAACCCCACAGTTTAAAGGGGAACATGGGAGAAACCTCAGGGAGAGCAACAGAGGAGGGATCCCTCTCCCAGGACGGACAGACGTGCAATAGATGCCGTGTGTAAATCGAAAAGATAATACATTTACAAGATAATACATTTACAACATGTACTGTTGTAAATATACTGTACCAAAAGAGAAGGCAAGAAATATATTTCTAGGCCAAATATGTGATCTTTGAGACGTATCAAAATTACAGGTGTAACCAATAGCAGTCACCTGACAAGGCCTCCAGTCACTTTTGTCAGGTTGACAAATGACTGCAATTGTGGCTCTTTCACAAAGATAGCGTGAGGCCTGGAGAGCCTTTACACTGCATATCACTTGTTAGATTAACAGCAGGTAATGGTTGAAGGCAGGCAGCTGCACTTTAAGCTTGGAAAAGGTGCTGTTTAGTATTCTCTCCCACTACGCCTTTGTTCTTTTTATTTTATGTCACGCACTTAGGCATTAGAGTAAAAATATATCATAATCCATCTCCAACTGGTTTTATGTCAATTAATACAATTGTATTTGTTGCACCGATATTTATTTTGTGTATGCTTCCAAGGAACGTATTATGTGTGGAGGGTTTATTTAAATAAGGGCCATCAATATACCTTACTTAGACAGCCGGATTCAGAGAGTTTAATCTAACTCTAACTTCAACATAGTGAATCAATGGGCGTGTTCACACCAAGTACTTTTCCCACAAAGGTTCCTGAGAACTCTTTAGTTCTCATGAACTAAGTACAGATCGCCTTCATACCGGAAATTAGTTCCTGGGGTGGATTAGGCAAATGAAGGAGCTGACTTCACTTCTTCTTCTTCTGCTTTGGGTTTATTGGCAGGCCGCAAACAACTTCACGGCGTATACTGCCGCCCAAAATCCCCGGCAAGAAGTCCCCGGAGTTGGGGACTGGTTTCGTCCCAGCAGCTTCTACTGAAGCCTTCCGAGTAAACGTCCAGAAAGCCGACACCTCCTCATCTCCACCGCTCCAATGTTTTATTTTGTGTTGTCATAAGTTAGTCTCTCTGCATTTCTGCGCTGGGCTAATGCTAATGCTAATAATGCAATGCGAGGATAATAAAATGGCGGCTTCACAAAAGTTTTTGGGAGTTTGACGGGGCGTGGTTTGCATTCCGCCCAGCCAATCAGACACAGGAACCTTTTTCTCCCACGAAAAGGGGGTAAAAAAGGTTCTCTAGAACTAATTTAGTTCCTGGGACTTTTTGGTGTGAACGCAACTAAATCGTAGTTCTCAGGAACCTTTATGGGAAAAGTTCTTGGTGTGAACGCGCCTATAGTACATGATGTATGCATAAAGTATTTGTCTTACTTTTAGAAAAGCTGCAGATGAGATTCAGTTTGGAGTTGGAATAGTTTTTCTCTTTCCTCCTACCTTCCTGCACACAGGGCAATTATTGGCCAAGATAAATGAGACCTTCACACTAAGACCTTTACGTTTTGGCAAATTCGAAAAGCACGGGTAAAAAATAGCTTATTCTCTTCTTTCTTTCTTTGCTTTCTCTATCTCTTTCTTTCTTTTTGTCTCCATCCCCTTATTATAGCGCTGAGCCGTGTAACAGAGATACTGATGGAATCACGAAGCTCACACCATCATGCTAAGATCAATGTAACATGACAGGGGGGCTTTTTGGCCAGGTATTTATAGACTCCATTATTATGGCTTCTCTCGCTCTCTCTCTTGCAGAGACACTTCATTATCATGAGCAAATCACATCGCTCTCACTGTGTGTGTGTGTGTGTGTGTGTGTGTGTGTGTGTGTGTGTGTGTGTGTGTGTGTGTGTGTGTGTGTGTGTGTGTGTGTGTGTGTGTGTGTGTGTG